>NC_087069.1:44621447-44730415 GCF_963678635.1 Symsagittifera roscoffensis | reverse complement strand
ATTTTAAGATATGAATGCACCAGTCAATCAATTTTCAATAACATTCTACCAGCTATTCGTTAATGTTGTATACCGGCTATTTTTATATAAGAAATCTCTTTTGATAAATTTTGAACGCAATAGAAACTAAACTATACTTCTCAACAAAAACTTAGCAGTAGATTTGAATCAAGTACTTTACACGTTTTAAACAAGAAACAAGACTGCTCGTATCAGGGCGAAGCCCTGAATGTTCCGACTGCCTTTTAAGGTTTTTTGAGCAGCTGTAATACAAAAAAAAATGTAATGAAATAAAATGAAAATTTTTTTTCTAAAATTTGAATTTTTTTTATGAAAGTCATCCCCTCACACGCCATATAAAGTACAAAAAGATAGATTTCGTTCCTTGTAACAAATCAATTATGGTAAATAAGCTTCGTTCAACCAATTTGGAACGATTTATAAGACGGATTAAATCTCGCTTACGCGTTAATAGTGCGAATTATATTGCGCGTTGATTGTCCCAAATTGGTCAAAATGGCCAAAATGGCAATCTTTAAACCCTCACAACTTTACGAAAAATGATCACAGGGTGAAATATCTTTTCAAATTTAAGCTCAAGACAACAATACCTTTTGAATGATATAAAAAAATTCCGTCAAAAATGGCTAGTTAAAAAGTCGAAATTTGTCTGAAGAAAAAAAGCCCACCCCGAGCACAAATATTCCGTTACTTTCGTATCGAAAGTCGGAACAATAAGAATCCAATTAGTCTTTTTTGCATACAGAGTTTTAAAATGAAACTACTGAGACACCATTTAATTACTGTTAACTAATCTTCACTGCGATCAATTTTTACATTATTTATGCAGTATTGAATTAATACTTTGGCATAAAATCAACTCTGGCAGAAATTATCCACGAGGAATTACCACGTACCTTCACGGGTAAGCTACACCAGTCCAAATTACTGGCTTTTTCGACCCCTTCTTAATAGTCGCGGCAGTCAACCAATTTCTTGTTTTTCCAAATCCAGAAGTCTGATCCATTTTTGGTCTTGAAAGAAACTGTGTACATCGTGTTTAGCTCTGCACCGCGAATGTCAATAGAAACTCGCAACTTGTTATTTTTTTGTCGCTGTATGCTTAGTTCAAACATGCAAAATGCGGTAATCAAGTAGGCGGACTCCAGTTTTAAATTGTGTTTAATGCCTGAATCATACGGAAAATGTATTTTGATAGAATTAACGTACATATCATTGGAGGAGAGATAATGATTTTCGTATCTAAAATCAGTTTCAGGTCGAATATTTTCATCACATTGCCTAAACATATCCATTCTCACGGGCTTCACTAGATTTTGGCTGCCTGCAAACGGGAATAATGTTGGAGTAGGTTGAACCATTTCGGAAAACAGCCCACTATGCCAAATTGGAAAAGGACATCCCGCGTTTGGCGGGCTGTTTCTCATGCTTCCACACTGACAAACGTATTCGAGTTTTCGCCTTACTGATTGTGTGGAAGATCCTGGCTGAATTGATGCCAGATCAAATGGTGATGTAATGGTTTGTACCTGCTTCTGAGTTGTTTTAACTTTTGATGATTGGGTTGACTTTTCAACAAGCATCTTATGTGTGGTCTGAGTGTTAACAGATTTGAATTTTGAACCTTTATTGAAAGGAGAAGTCCGAGCAACTTTATCACAATCAATGGTGTTTTCTTTCTCTTTCAAACCGAATATCCAATGAAAACAGTTCAAATCTAAGATACGATCGCGTCCATCAAGATATGCTTCTATTTTACTCAAATTCTCACTTGTTGTCGCTTTTTCCGCTTCCAAGTTTTTTATTTCAAGTTCAATTCCTCGTGCTTTCAGAACCAGTTGTTCCATTTTAGCATCATAGAACGCTGAGTTGGCTTCAGTTTTATGAGAAAGTTTTTTCATTTGTTGCTCAATTATTGACCGAAAGTTTTTTGAAACTGATATGAATTGATGATCCGAATGCGTTTCACTATCAGTACATTCTAAGCACATGGTTAGTTCGCAATTCGTACACCAAAATTCACTTGTTTCTTTGGATGATAGTGGCAAAACAGTAAGAAAGGCTCATCTTTGGACGCCTCTTGCAACGCATCCTGTTGTTCCTTAAGAAAGTCTCTGACTCCATAAATCGGCTTCAAGTCTGCAATAAGAATATGATGCTCACTTTTGCAAATAGCACATTTGAAAAACTTGCCGGTCTTCAAAATCTCCAAGCAAGTTTTGTGCGGACCACAATAACAATGTCCACATGGAAGCTGACGCGGATCTTCCAGTGAGTCGGTGCAAATGCAACACTCTGGCAAACCAGAATTTGCATCCATGACTGATAAATCAACAGAAAATGAAAATAAAAGAAACAAGACTGCTCGTATCAGGGCGAAGCCCTGAATGTTCCGACTGCCTTTTAATGTTTATGGAGCAGTAATAACCTATAAAAAAATTAAATGTGATAAAAATAAATGAAAATGTTTTTTTTTTCTAAAATTTGAAAATTTTTTGAAAATCATCCCCCCACACGCCATATAAAAAACAAAAGGATAGATTTCGCTTTTTGTAACAAATCAATTATGGCGAATAAGCTTCTTTCAACCAAATTGGAACGATTTCTAAGACGGATCAACTCTCCGCTTACGCGTTAATAGCGCGAAATATATCGCGCGTTTATTGTCCCAAATTGGCCAAAATGGCGATTTTTAAACCCCCATAACTTTACGAAAAATGATCAAAGGTGAAATATCTTTTCAAAATCCGTCAAAAATGGCTAGTTAAAAAGTCGAAATTTGTCTGAAGAAAAAAAAACCCACCCCGAGCACAAATATTCCGTCACTTTCGTATCGAAAGTCGGAACAATAAATGAAAGGTTACAAAACAAAAGCGATATAAATTTTGTTAATTAACCAAAATGAATGACAAACTGTTACTTCTTTGTCATTTTACTTTCAGTTATTCAGCAAAACAAGAACACCCGCACTGGAGTTTCATGGGAAATAATCGATTAGAATGGATCATATTGGTTAAAAGCTTAACTCATATAATCGATTTTCATGAACCATCCAACTATGAAAATGGATTTTAGGGGATTCTAATCGATCATTTTTAGTTCCTAAAAATCCTTTTAATAGATTTTTTTGACAAAACAATTATTTTTTCGGTCACAAAAATCCATGAGAATTTGCACAGTTATAACAAAATGATGCAAGCATTGTTACAAAATAAACGTTCTGCAAATTTAGAACCCAAACACATCTGTTCATCCCAAAAAACTCAAAAAAATTTGAGCCCCCTCCCCATCTTACCCCCACTCCAAGTTTATCACCACCCGCCCCCAATTTATCCCTCCACATTGTTTTCCCACCAGCTACACCCCCTCCCCCGCCTTTCCCAAACACCCCCGCAATGTTTGGGTTAAAGTACGGGTACTATCCTGATTATTCGTAATCGAAGGTCCTAAAATGAGGGGAGGGTTCTAAACGGGGGGGGGGGGGTTAAATGGGGGATATAAACTGAAAATCGTTAATTCTTTCCCCTAAAATCTGCCAATAAAAAATCACACATATTCAACCATAAGGGGATGCGAATGGCGCTTGTGGTGAACTGGAAGAGAGGTGGTAAAAGGGGGCATTAAAGTGGGGGGTAAAGTAATGAGGAAGTGTAAACTGAGATGAATTGAGAAAGTGGGCGAAAAAATATAAAAATTTTTAAATGAAAAGTTAAAGTAACATTTTATGAAACGTAAAACATAGCAACTGCCTTAAACAAGACATAGGACATCTTTGAAAAATTTTTGTAAATTTTATGATTAACTTCTCAAAAAATCCATGATAATTGATTATAAGGGATTATAATCGATTATAATGCATTATATTGACGTAGCAATATTAGGATTGTAATCCATTTTTGATCAAGTCTAATCGATTATTTTTGTAATTTTTTGGATACTGAATATAAAATGCCAAATTAATCAATTATTATCCATAAAACTTCAATGAGGGCGTGTATAATTCTTCACCTTATCTTATTTGATGGGCCGTAAAATTAATTGTCTGCAACAATAACAATTCAAGGTACCAAGTCCTGAAAGAAATTAGCGTGCAAAATTGAACAAAAAAAACTACACCCTGTTATTCTTGTAGTTTAGAATTGCACAAATTTTACATTTGCTGAAATGATAGTGTTCATTTTTACCATATAATTACAAGAACGTTCAGTATTTTGAACTAGACCAGAATGCTCAAGGCTTCAGGGATGTTGATTTCTCAGTCAAAAATATCTAATTTCTTTGTTGAACAACGTTAAATATTTTTTTAAACCAAATGATAGCCGTTAACTTGAAAACTCAACCATCTCCAATGGCGTTAAAGTTTTCTTCCATTGTATTTGTTTTTAGCGTTTTTTGAGCAGTTTCAGACACCATGTGACCAAAAAAACTGACTTGATGTTTGCAAAAGTGTGTCAGATGTTTTTTGCCAGAGTTTAATAAAATTAGCCAAATAAGAAATAAGTCGACACTTTGCAAAAACACGCGGAAATAAGTGCAATATCTAGAATTTAGGAAATCGAAGATTGTTGGACAATACATCTTAGGAACCAAAGGCGGAAAAGTTATACGAAAACTTGGAAATGTTTGAATTGTTTTGGGGAAAAATTTTGTGTTGAAGCACAGTCAATAAAATTTCAAAAACATGCCTAAAAGGCTTGTACTATAAAGACAATGCTGTAGATGTTTTTCCAATTTTCGTTTTTTAATATTTTTTTGTTATGTTTCTTCATTAACAGGAGCTGAAAATGAGTCTAACAGACTTATTTGCGTTAATATGTGAAGAAGGTTTATTTTTTTGACATTCAAAGTATAAAAACCATAACTGACGCAAAAGAATACAAGACTGCTCGTATCAGAGCGAAGCCCTGAATGTGCCGACTGCCTTTAAGGTTTATGGAACAGCAGTAATAACATTAAAAAAATTAAATGAAATAAAATAAAACGAAATTTTTTTATTCTAAAATTTGAAATTGTTTATGAAAATCATCCCCCCACACGCCATATAAAGTACAAAAGAGTAGATTTCGCTTCTAGTAACAAATCAATTATGGCAAGTAAGCTTCGTTCAACCAATTTGGAACGATTTATAAGACGGATTAAATCTCCGCTTACGCGTTAATAGCGAGAATCATATCGCGCGTTAATTGTCCCAAATTGGTCAAAATGGCCAAAATAGCAAAATTTAAACCCTCATAACTTTACGAAAAATGATCACAGGTAAAATATTTTTTCGAATTTAAGCTCAGGACTACAATACTTTTTGAAAGACCTAAAAACTTTGTCAAAAATGGATAGTTAAAAAGTCGAAATTTGTCTGAAGAAAAAACCCTCCCCGAGCACAAATATTCCGTTACTTTCGTATCGAAAGTCGGAACAAAAAGCATCTTCATCATGTGATTGAGAAGTCTGTTAAGCGTTTTTGAACTACGCTAATTTTTGAGGGTTGAAAAAATCTGAGCGGGTTTGCGGTCTTGAAAATTCAGAGTAAAAGTTGTGCGATGTCACCGCAGTATGCAAAAAAAACAGTCAAATATTTTCTCATTTGCGGACCAAGAAATATATACACTATATCTCTACGACTGGTATTTACACTTATTTGGACGTAGTATTTATTATGATTTTGGTATTGTCTGTGTTTGGAGGTTCTTTTTATTTGTTTTTTTTCTGCGGAGTTCTAAATAAACTTATAAAAAGTAAAGTTCTGAGCATGGTTAAACTTTTTTTTCGAAATTTTGAGTGCGATTGTAAAACGCGGACTCTTTCGCAGAAAAGGTAGAAAAGTTAAAATATCCTATTATAATTACTTCACCAATTGAACACCTCTTTTATTTTGATTCTCCAGTCTGAAAAAAATGTGTCTAAATGAACAATTACTAGACAAAATTACATGTTTCTGAAAGAAATGTGGTCGTTAATCAATGTAATTTGAACTCAAAATTGAAGTAGCCCTTGAATTTTAAATACTTTTTTTCTTTGCTATCTGCTTCTCTAAGTGAGACGATGTGGTTATTGAACTACGTGCTTGTAATGAGTATTTTGATTCACTTAAGACCATTTTTATCGAGGGTTGATAAGCTCGAAGTTGTTTTTTGTTTCATCATTTTTTCAAGAGTTGATATCTTTTAACTCTTTGGCCATCAAAAAAGACGTCCTATTAGAATTCTACACATTTGGCGCAAATTTATATTGACAATTTTTCGAGACTTTTCTACCGGTTTTTCCAAAAATTCGTAGAAGAATGTACAAGATATTGAGTTTTTTTGAAGAATTACCGTTAGTATGGCTTTTGAGCAACGTGCAGAGATTTGAAGTTGATTAAAATAAATGATCTCTTGACTAAGTCTAAAGAGAAATCAACGTTCTATAAACATTCAACAATCGCAATTCGTGCACCATAGTTAAAGGAAACATTATTGTGAATGATGTCAACTGTAAGCGGAATCCGCAATATTGCTACTTTTCTTGGATCTTTTTCGCCGTTATCTACGAACAAACAAAATTGAAGGGCTTGGTTGACAAAAACCGCTATCTTACAAATACTCTTAGAATCTTCCAACTTATTGTTCCGACTTTCGATACGAAATTAACGGAATATTTGTGCTCGGGAAGGGTTTTTTTTTCTTCAGACAAGTTTCGACTTTTTAACTAGCCATTTTTGACGGAATTTTCTTTATATCATTCAAGAGGTATTGTTGTCCTGAGCTTAAATTTGAAAAGATATTTCACCTGTGATCATTTTTCGTAGAGTTATGAGGGTTAAAGACCGCCATTTTGACCATTTTGACCAATTTGGGACAATTAACGCGCGATATAATTCGCGCTATTGACTCGTAAGCGGAGATTCAATCCGTCTTATAAATCGTTCCAAATTGGTTGAACGAAGCTTATTTGCCATATATGCATTGTTACAAGGAACGAAATCTCTCGTTTTGTACTTTATATGGCGTGTGGGAAGATGATTTTCATAAAAAATTTCAAATTTTAGAAAAAAAAATTTCGTTTTATTTTTTTTTCATTTAATTTTTTTAATGTTATTACTGCTGCTCCATAAACCTTGAAGGCAGTCGGAACATTAAGGGCTTCGCCCTGATTCGAGCAGTTTTGCCAGAATTTTTTGGTTGGATATCTGTTGCACTGACTTTCCTTTCTTTTTTGAAACTACTTTCTTCCGTGCAGTTGGTCCGGTTTGGTTGAGATATTTATTTACTGTTCCAAAGCAAAAAAACTCTGATATTGGAAAATTAAGCGTAATTTAATTGTTAAGTGTGGATTGTTATTTCAAATAATGGAGTATAAGTGGAAACAAATGAATCGACAAATAGTGAATCAAGTTATTGAAAGGCAAATATTAGTGACGACGATTGCAAAGCCGGCAAGTATATTTTTTCAAGAGGATTTTAAACTATAACAAGACTGCTCGTATCAGTGCGAAGCCCTGAATGTTCCGACTGCCCATTAAGGTTTATGGAGCAGTAAAATCAATAAAAAAATTAAACGTAATAAAACATAATGAATTTTTTTTTCAAAAATTTGAGTTTTTTTAAAATAAAAATCATCCCCCACACGCCATATGAAGGACAAAAGGATAGATTTTGCTACTTGTAACAAATCAGTTTTGGCAAATAGGCTTCGTTAAAGCAATTTGGAACAATTTCTAAGACGGATTAACTCTCCGCTTACGCGTTAATAGCGCGAAATATATCGCGCGTTAATTGTCCCAAATTGGCCAAAATGGCAATCTTTAAACCCCCATAACTTTACGAAAAAAGATCACAGGTGAAATATCTTTTCAAATTTGAGCTCAGGACAACAATACCTTTCGAATGATGAAAAAAAACTCCGTCAAAAAAGGGCTTGTCAAAAAGTCGTAATTTGTCTGAAGAAGAAAAAAAACCCACCCCGAGCACAAATATTCCGTTACTTTCGTATCGAAAGTCGGAACAAAAAGACTGCTCGTATCAGGGCGAAGCCTTGAAAATTCCGACTGCCTTTTAAGATCTATGGAGCATTAATAAGATGAAAAATTTCAAAGTAATAAAAAAAAATTAAAAAAAATTTCTGAAAAAATTTGAGATTTTATGAAAAAACGTCCCTCCACACGTCATATAGAGTACAAAGAAATAGATTTTGCGCCTATTAACAAATCAATTATGGCATATAAGCTTCCTTGAACCAACTTGGATCAATTTCTAAGACGGATTAAGTCTCGCTTACGCGTTAATAGCGCGAAGTTTATCGCGCGTTAATTGTCCCAAATTGGCCAAAATGGCAATCTTTAAACCCCCATAACTTTACGAAAAATAATCACAGGTGAAATATATTTTCAAATTCAAGCTCAGGACAACAATAGCTTTCGAATGATATAAAAAAATTGCGTCAAAAACGGCTAGTTAAAAAGTCGAAATTTGTCTGAAGAAAAAAAACCCACCCCGAGCACAAATATTCCGTTACTTTCGTATCCAAAGTCGGAACAAAAACACATTATTTTAGAGTAGTCTTTTGATCAGTTTCTGTTTTTTTAACAAAGTTGTATAAGTTCGTGGCCTCTTTAAAAAAATTAGAGTATGAACATTTGGAACTCAGGAGACGTTTTTGCTTTTTAGGGCTTGATATTCAATAACTTTGAGCTTGATGTTCAATCTTCTTTGGTCATAATTCATCATGAAGGCCAAAAAACCCAATCTATGGAAATTCGAGTGTAAAACGATATAGAAAGTTCTGTCAAAACTTGAAAACTTTTATTAAAAAAACAATAGAAAATTACACAAAAGAATTGATTTTTTTTTTGCATAAAAACTGGTTTAAGTTGAGAAACTGGTTTGAGTCGGATAATTTTTGTAGTAAAAACTTATAAGAGAAATGCCGAGACAGATTACACACAAAACTTACTCCCTGTAAATGTTTTTGTTGTACACCTTTCGGACATCATTTGACAAACACGAAAAATGATAAAAATGATATAACTTTTCAGGCGAGAGAGAGCTAAGAATATACATAGACATCAATCTAATCGGGCTAATATAATGGAAACCAAAAAGACGTACCGTTGATAAAGCACTGGAAAATAAAATATTTTACCACCTTTCTATCTGTTCCTGGATGAAAATCTTGTTCGTGGCCGAAAAATTCCTCAATTCCAGATGCAAACAAGCATTCTTTTGTTTTTCGTGCTAATGAGTCATCAACTGTACTCATTATTGAATCTGATCATCATAAAATTATAAACACATGCACCTCACATCGAGTTTATACGAATTAACAGGTATTGAATTTTCATGATGTTTCATAAAACATCCATAATAGTCAAATGAGTATTTTTCACAATAAGAAGAGATATTTTTTCCAGTTGCAATAAGGGACAACTATCCCGCTTACGAATCCTTTTCAGCTTGCAAGGGCATTCATCTACACACCGGAGGCTCTTTATATACACAAAAGAGCACATATAAAAACAAGACTGCTCGTATCAGCGCGAAGCCTTGAATGTTCCGACTGCCTTTTAAGCTATATGGAGCAGTAATAACAATAAAAAAATTAATGAAATAAAATAAAATAAAATGAATTTTTTTAAGGAAAATCATTTCCCCACACGCCATATAAAATGCAAAAGGATAGATTTCGCTCCTTGTAACAAATCAATTATGGCAAATAAAGCTTCTTCCAACCATTTTGGAACAATTTTGAGACGGATTAACACTCCGCTTGCGCGTTAGCGCGAAATATATCGCGCGTGCGTTAATTGTCCCAAATTGGCCAAAATTGCAATCTTTAAACCCCCATAACTTTACGAAAAATGATTACAGGTAAAATAATTTTTCAAATTTGAGCTCAGGACAACAATAGCTTTCGAACGATATAGAAAAATTCCGTCAAAAATGGTTAGTTAAAAAGTCGAAATTTGTCTGAAGAAAAAAACCCACCTCCAGCACAAATATTCCGTTACTTTCGTATCGAAAGTCGGAACAATAAAAATTAAATTCTGGAAGCTCTCAAGGGATAGGGTGGACAGCTGTTGGCTACACGAACAGGCAAAAAGTATGCTCCAACCTTGAGCAAAATGATCAAGTGGACCTAGGCCAAAGTTCTTATACGTAAAAGTGACCCTGCGTATATCTTTGAATTTTTGACGCCATATGAACGTTGGGTAAAGTTGTCTAAGTATTTATTGAAAAGATGGAAACGCGCACTTTTATGCAATCAAATCTGCGTTAGGGAAACTGACTAGCCCTGCGGTGAAATTGCCTAAGTCCAACCAAAAGAGATTTCTAGATCTCACTAGTATTTAGTTCAACAAAATTATACACGCATTCTGCTTCTGAACTATTTGCTTTCCCGGAAAATACTGATATGACATAACCTCGTTTTTAATTGGTTTAAATGGGCCTACTTGTGCCGCACTCTCGTATCCTGTAAGACCTTACAAAAACCTGTTTCAATATCTGTAAATTATCGGCAATTCAACAGATAATATAAAGAATAAGTAATATCGGTTAAACAATTTTCGGTTAACATTTTTAGCAATACGGTTTCCAACAATCTCAAAAATCTATAAACATTTTGATGGCAAACTGACCTTAATCGGACAAACCAGTAGTTTTCAAGGCCTTTTGTCTAAGAAAATCTAATTTTAGCCTTTTCACTTTCGCGCTATAATGACTTCATTAATTTAAGATTAATTTAAGCGCGAACATCTTCCGCGCCTAAAGGAGCGAAAACGGGTGCGAGTTTTATGGCCGGTCGAGTTAGCTCCCCGGAGCGGGTTGTAACTACTGTGGATCGGTCTATGTTGTCTTTTCCGTAATTAAGGGTTTTTATACGAGCCAGAAGGTAGTGTCCCCTTGGGCTGCGTTCGTCAACAATCCACACTAAATCCCCTGTTTTTAAAATAACGTCACTATCGGAGTGCCACTTACTGCGTTTATTCAGCGCTGGCACATAATCTCGCAGCCAACGACTCCAAATTGCGTTGGCGTAGCTTTGCGCTCGGATACATTACTTTCGATGGTCGAAGTGCTCCTGGAAAGAGAGAGAAGGAAAGCTAGTACTATTTCGGCCTAACAAAAAATGATTAGGAGTTAACACCTCGAAACCATCCGGACTTGCACTTACTGATGTTATGGGTCGAGCGTTCAGTGATTGTTCTACAAGACAGAAAGTTGTTTCAAGGACTTCGGGAGTGAGCTTTCTACTTCCTACTATTGCGTAGAATACCCTTTTGCAACACCGAACGAGACGTTCCCAAGAACCATCTTGATGCGGGGCTGCCGGGGGGTTAAATTTCCACTTATTACCTTTTTTCGCCAGCTCTGGGGGTGCTTGTCCGTTCCACGACTGAATACAATTTAAGAGTTCTTTCTCGGCTCCCACAAAATTGGTGCCGTTATCAGACCAAATGACTGATGTAGTGCCGCGACGGGCAATGAACCTTTCGATTCCCATTACACACGAACTCGTGTCCATGGATGAGACAATCTCAATATGTACAGCTCTGGTGGTCATACATGTAAAAAGGAAGCACCATCGTTTTTCAGAACTCCTGCTGATTGAGACGTAAAAGGGTCCAAAGTAATCAACACCACAGTTTGTGAAGGGAGCCTGGCGGTAACCAAGCCTTTCAACTGGAAGCTCTGCCATCATAGGTGTGACAGTTTTGGCTTTGCGCTTCCTACATATAAGGCAGTGGACTTCAATGGACTTTAATAAAGAGCGAAGGTTCAAGATTGCGAACTCTAAGTGAATTGCAGCTCGCAGGTAGTCTAAGAACTGGTGCTGATAGCGATAATGAACATCACTTACGAACAATTTCACCAGAGAATGCCTTCCATTTAGGATTATGGCGTGTTTTGTGTCATATTCAGTTTCAACTAGGTGGCGAATTCGCCCAGTTGAACGAATGAGGATTGCAGTACCCATAAGCGGTGCATATTGTGCAATACGACTAGACTTTTTGACGGTTTTGCTGCAGGACAGGAGTAAATATTCCGCTTCAAAAGATTTTTTTTGGGAAATCAACAAAAGTCGTTGTTTGGCGGTTTCTAATTCAACCGGATCGGTTATTTCCTTGACTTCAGTGCGGTAGTGCCGGTAATTCGGACTAAGTCTGAGCATGAAGGCAACCACTCGCTGGAGTTTACGAAACGAGCTGAATTCTTCCCATGCAAATAAACAGGGTTGTTTTTGTTTTTGTGTAACGTTTGAAAAATTAGAGGCCTGCTGTAAACCTTCATTAAGGTCACAAGCGGGACCAGCCAGGCGGATTTCCTCAAGTATTTCTATGCTCGGCTTGAAAAGCCACTCGCCACTTTTCAGCAGACTTGGCCCGTTCACCCAGCTGCTTGTTTTTAAGGACCCCGCTGAGATTCCTCTGGTGCCCGTATCAGCAGGGTTGTCTCCGCTTAAGACATGAAACCACTGGTCTACGGTCGTACTTTCCAGAATCTCTCCAATCCGGTTTGACACGAACGTGGGTTGCTTACTACCTGAGTTTAACCACTGGAGCACAGTGGTGCTGTCAGTCCACATGAACGTGTTTGACACAGGAATGGTTAGAGCTTTGAGGACATCTTCCTTCAAGCGGGTAGCGAGTAACGCGGCCTGCAGTTCAAGCTTCGGGATGGAAAGCGCTTTCATGGGCGCGACTCTTGCTTTTCCAAAGACGAAGGCAACTTGTGTTTCGAGTGAAGTTTTCACACGGGCGCGAAGAAAAGCTACAGCACAAAAAACTTCTTCTGAGCTGTCACCGAACATGTGTAACTCAACCCAATCGACTGGTGCGGTGAAGTAGCTGCGCTTTATACTCATTTTCCCTAGAGATGGCAAACCAGTGTGCCAGGCAAGAAATTTTGTCTTGATATCAACGGGTAGCTCATCATCTCATTGTTGACCATGAATGCGCCAGATTTCTTTCAACAATAATCGCGCTCTTACGGTATAGGGCGCTACGAGACCTATGGGGTCGAAAACGGAAGAAACAAAACTGAACACTGTTCGCTGTATTATCGAATTTTTAAGTTCACGGTTGACACCACGGCTTACGACCAAAGTGTCGTCGATATGGTCCCACTTCAGACCAAGAACATGAGAAGAATTATCCCACAAGTTACAAAGTTTTTACTTTCCTGTTGCGGCGCACTTTGGGGCGGGCTTAACTCTTTATTAATTTTAGTAACGTTACTTATGAACTTAGTTAACTTAAAACGACCTAGAGCTAACAGAGTAATCAACTCTTGACTCATTTTAAATGCAACATCAGGGTCCTCAAAAGAGTCTAGGTAGTCGTCCATATAAAATTTCTCTAGAACTGCGGACGCTGCGTCAGGGAACATCGCCTGATTATCTATTGCAGTCCGTTGCAATGCATAATTTGCACACGTTGGCAAATCTCTCGCTCCAAAGATATGTCTGGTGTACTGATGTTTGGTTGGAAGAGATGGTTGGTCCTCTGGAAGGACGCCGACTTGTAGGAACATCCCTTCAATGTCAGCCGATACGGCAAAATGATGTTGACGAAAACGGAGTAGAACGAACACAAGGTTCTGAAAAAAAAATAAAAGGCAAACAATTTCTAGACAATTTAACATAACGAGTTTATCATTCTTAACAATTTTTAGCAGATTTTTTAAGTTATTTTGTTTGGTAGAGAATTTTGTGCGTAATGGTACAGAAAATCAAAAAGTTACACATATGCTTCAAATGTCGATCTAATGTCAATCTGGGGTATTTATGAGAATCTATTTTTGTGTCTAACAAACATCAAACGAAAATTATCTGTTATTTAGCAGCGCAAACAGTTAAAAATTTTCGAAAATACTCAAGCCTTTTTGACTTTTGATAAAAGATTGAAGTTATTTCAAAAACTGTTTTAATTTGCGCAAGTAAGATCTCCGAATAAAACGCTTTATTTTTTACGATCGTCGTAGTAGTGTTAAAAGCGCGGCTGAAGGTTCGTGATAATGTCACTTTTTTACAGAGAGTGAAACATAGAGCAAAAAGAAAGCACAAAGTTGCAATGTTTTTTGAGACTTCGTACAGAAATAAAAACTAATAGATAGCTAGATTGTGACTTTTGATGAAGTTTTTTTTAAATGGGAATTTTAATTAATTGACTCTGTTTGCTTGTGTGCAAAAAAATTGTTGAACTGTTTTCTCAAACACGGAGAGGAATCTGAGCCTCGCACCACTTGCGATTCAAAAAAGTTTGATGATGAGTACCAGCAAAGAAAAGGCAAATTAAAAACTGAAAAAAAAACTCCTTCAAAAAATCTTTTTTTTTTGCCAAAAAAGTTAAAAGAATTGCAAACTTTTTCAGTTATTTCCTTGAAAAAAAATTGCCTCCACCATCGAAACCTTTACAAAGAGCTTTCGTCGAAACGCTAAAAAGAAATCGAAGCTTTCTGCGGGTCCTAAGACCAAAAAATACTAGCAGAAACAAAAAGTCGCAGATTCCACAAAAAACAGGTTCCGACTGGTCTCGAACTTTTTGGGTGTTTCGTCTCAATCATGGGTGGTATCGTTGCATCAAGTGCATAGAAAACTCACCGCATAGAGAAATAATCAAACAATAGCAAAAGCAACATTTCTTGGAACTCAATTACTTGCAAAAAGCCGAAAACTTGCCTCTAATAAAGAACCCATGCCGCTAATAACTATTGTCTTTTTAGGCAAGTTTAGTTAAACGTTTTTTGTTTAAATGCAACAAATGATCCTGTAATTTTTAATTATTTTGTTTGGCAGAGAATTTTGTGCGTAATGGTTCAGAAAATCAAAAAGTTACACATATGCTTCAAATGTCGATCTAATGTCAATCTGGGGTATTTATGAGCATCTATTTTTGTGTCTAACAAACATCAAACGAAAATTATCTGTTATTTAGCAGCGCAAACAGTTAGAAATTTTCGAAAATACTCAAGCCTTTTTGACTTTTGATAAAGGATTGAAGTTATTTCAAAAACTGTTTTAATTTGCGCAAGTAAGATCTCCGAATAAAACGCTTTATTTTTTACGATCGTCGTAGTAGTGTTAAAAGCGCGGCTGAAGGTTCGTGAAAATGTCACTTTTTTACAGAGAGTGAAACATAGAGCAAAAAGAAAGCACAAAGTTGCAATGTTTTTTGAGACTTCGTACAGAAATAAAAACTAATAGATAGCTAGATTGTGACTTTTGATGAAGTTTTTTTTTAAATGGGAATTTTAATTATTTGACTCTGTTTGCTTGTGTGCAAGAAAATTGTTGAACTGTTTTCTCAAACACAGAGAGGAATCTGAGCCTCGCACCACTTGCCATTCAAAAAAATTTGATGATGAGTACCAGCAAAGAAAAGGCAAAACAAAAACTGAAAAAAAAATCCTTCAAAAAAAAATGTTTTTTTTTTGCCAAATAAGTTAAAAGAATTGCAAACTTTTTCAATAAATTCGTTGAAAAAAGTTGCCTCCACCATTGAAAACTTTACAGAGAGCTTTCGTCGAAACGCTAAAAAGAAATCGAAGCTTTCTGCGGGTTCCTATGACCAAAAAATACTAGCAGACACAAAAAGTCGCAGATTCCACAAAAAACAGGTTCCGACTGGTCTCGAACTTTTTGGGTATTTCGTCTCAATCATGGGTGGTACCGTTGCATCAAATGCATAGAAAACTCACCGCATGGAAAAATAATCAAACAATAGCAAAAGCAACATTTCTTGGAACTCAATTACTTGCGAAAAGCCGAAAACTTGCCGCTAATAAAGAACACATGCCGCTAATAACTTTTGTCTTTTTAGGCAAGTTTAGTTATACGTCTTTTGTTAAAATGCAACAAATGATTCTGTACTTTTTAATTATTTTGTTTGGCGGAGATTTTTGCGCGTAATGGTTCAGAAAATCAAAAAGTTACACATATGCTTCAAATGTTGATCTAATGTCAATCTGGGGTATTTATGAGCATCTATTTTTGCGTCTAACAAACGTCAAACGAAAATTATCTGTTATTTAGCAGCGCAAACAGTTTAAAATTTTCGAAAATTACTCAAGCCTTTTTTGATTTTTGATAAAGGATAGAAGTTATTTCAAAAACTGTTTTAATTTGCGCAAGTAAGATCTCCGAATAAAACGCTTTATTTTTTACAATCGTAGTAGTAGTGTTAAAAGCGCGGCTGAAGGTTTGTGAAAATGTCACTTTTTTACAGAGAGTGAAACATAGAGCAAAAAGAAAGCACAAAGTTGCAATGTTTTTTGAGACTTCGTACAGAAATAAAATCTAATAGATAGCTAGATTGTGACTATGATGAAGTTTTTTTTTAAATGGGAATTTTAATTATTTGACTCTGTTTGCTTGTGTGCAAGAAAATTGTTGAACTGTTTTCTCAAACACAGAGAGGAATCTGAGCCTCGCGCCACTTGCCATTCAAAAAAATTTGATGATGAGTACCAGCAAAGAAAAGGCAAAACAAAAACTGAAAAAAAACTCCTTCAAAAAAAAATTTTTTTTTTTTGCCAAAAAAGTTAAAAGAATTGCAAACTTTTTCAATAAATTCGTTGAAAAAAGTTGCCTCCACCATTGAAAACTTTACAGAGAGCTTTCGTCGAAACGCTAAAGAGAAATCGAAGCTTTCTGCGGGTTCCTATGACCAAAAAATACTAGCAGACACAAAAAGTCGCAGATTCCACAAAAAACAGGTTCCGACTGGTCTCGAACTTTTTGGGTATTTCGTCTCAATCATGGGTGGTACCGTTGCATCAAATGCAAAGAAAACTCACCGCATGGAAAAATAATCAAACAATAGCAAAAGCAACATTTCTTGGAACTCAATTACTTGCGAAAAGCTGAAAACTTGCCGCTAATAAAGAACACATGCCGCTAATAACTTTTGTCTTTTTAGGCAAGTTTAGTTATAGGTCTTTTGTTAAAATGCAACAAATGATTCTGTATTTTTTAATTATTTTGTTTGGCAGAGATATTTGCGCGTAATGGTTCAGAAAATCAAAAAGTTACACCTATGCTTCAAATGTCGATCTAATGTCAATCTGGGGTATTTATGAGCATCTATTTTTGCGTCTAACAAACATCAAACGAAAAATATCTGTTATTTAGCAGCGCAAACAGTTTAAAATTTTCGAAAATTACTCAAGCCTTTTTTGATTTTTGATAAAGGATAGAAGTTATTTCAAAAACTGTTTTAATTTGCGCAAGTAAGATCTCCGAATAAAACGCTTTATTTTTTACGATCGTAGTAGTAGTGTTAAAAGCGCGGCTGAAGGTTTGTGAAAATGTCACTTTTTTACAGAGAGTGAAACATAGAGCAAAAAGAAAGCACAAAGTTGCAATGTTTTTTGAGACTTCGTACAGAAATAAAAACTAATAGATAGCTAGATTGTGACTTTTGATGAAGTTTTTTTTTAAATGGGAATTTTAATTATTTGACTCTGTTTGCTTGTGTGCAAGAAAATAGTTGAACTGTTTTCTCAAACACAGAGAGGAATCTGAGCCTCGCACCACTTGCCATTCAAAAAAATTTGATGATGAGTACCAGCAAAGAAAAGGCAAAACAAAAACTGAAAAAAAACTCCTTCAAAAAAAAATGTTTTTTTTTTTGCCAAAAAAGTTAAAAGAATTACAAACTTTTTCAATAAATTCGTTGAAAAAAGTTGCCTCCACCATTGAAAACTTTACAGAGAGCTTTCGTCGAAACGCTAAAGAGAAATCGAAGCTTTCTGCGGGTTCCTATGACCAAAAAATACTAGCAGACACAAAAAGTCGCAGATTCCACAAAAAACAGGTTCCGACTGGTCTCGAACTTTTTGGGTATTTCGTCTCAATCATGGGTGGTACCGTTGCATCAAATGCAAAGAAAACTCACCGCATGGAAAAATAATCAAACAATAGCAAAAGCAACATTTCTTGGAACTCAATTACTTGCGAAAAGCTGAAAACTTGCCGCTAATAAAGAACACATGCCGCTAATAACTTTTGTCTTTTTAGGCAAGTTTAGTTATACGTCTTTTGTTAAAATGCAACAAATGATTCTGTACTTTTTAATTATTTTGTTTGGCAGAGATATTTGCGCGTAATGGTTCAGAAAATCAAAAAGTTACACCTATGCTTCAAATGTCGATCTAATGTCAATCTGGGGTATTTATGAGC
The DNA here is from genome assembly GCF_963678635.1 of Symsagittifera roscoffensis. Classification (NCBI taxonomy): domain Eukaryota; kingdom Metazoa; phylum Xenacoelomorpha; order Acoela; family Convolutidae; genus Symsagittifera; species Symsagittifera roscoffensis. Next base: position 44,712,238 of record NC_087069.1, on the reverse strand, counting down.
ATCTATTTTTGCGTCTAACAAACATCAAACGAAAAATATCTGTTATTTAGCAGCGGAAACAGTTTAAAATTTTCGAAAATTACTCAAGCCTTTTTTGATTTTGATAAAGGATAGAAGTTATTTCAAAAACTGTTTTAATTTGCGCAAGTAAGATCTCCGAATAAAACGCTTTATTTTTTACGATCGTAGTAGTAGTGTTAAAAGCGCGGCTGAAGGTTTGTGAAAATGTCACTTTTTTACAGAGAGTGAAACATAGAGCAAAAAGAAAGCACAAAGTTGCAATGTTTTTTGAGACTTCGTACAGAAATAAAAACTAATAGATAGCTAGATTGTGACTTTTGATGAAGTTTTTTTTTAAATGGGAATTTTAATTATTTGACTCTGTTTGCTTGTGTGCAAGAAAATTGTTGAATTGTTTTCTCAAACACAGAGAGGAATCTGAGCCTCGCACCACTTGCCATTCAAAAAAATTTGATGATGAGTACCAGCAAAGAAAAGGCAAAACAAAAACTGAAAAAAAACTCCTTCAAAAAAAAATGTTTTTTTTTTTTTGCCAAAAAAGTTAAAAGAATTACAAACTTTTTCAATAAATTCGTTGAAAAAAGTTGCCTCCACCATTGAAAACTTTACAGAGAGCTTTCGTCGAAACGCTAAAGAGAAATCGAAGCTTTCTGCGGGTTCCTATGACCAAAAAATACTAGCAGACACAAAAAGTCGCAGATTCCACAAAAAACAGGTTCCGACTGGTCTCGAACTTTTTGGGTATTTCGTCTCAATCATGGGTGGTACCGTTGCATCAAATGCAAAGAAAACTCACCGCATGGAAAAATAATCAAACAATAGCAAAAGCAACATTTCTTGGAACTCAATTACTTGCGAAAAGCTAAAAACTTGCCGCTAATAAAGAACACATGCCGCTAATAACTTTTGTCTTTTTAGGCAAGTTTAGTTATACGTCTTTTGTTAAAATGCAACAAATGATTCTGTACTTTTTAATTATTTTGTTTGGCAGAGATATTTGCGCGTAATGGTTCAGAAAATCAAAAAGTTACACCTATGCTTCAAATGTCGATCTTATGTCAATCTGGGGTATTTATGAGCATCTATTTTTGCGTCTAACAAACATCAAACGAAAAATATCTGTTATTTAGCAGCGCAAACAGTTTAAAATTTTCGAAAATTACTCAAGCCTTTTTTGATTTTTGATAAAGGATAGAAGTTATTTCAAAAACTGTTTTAATTTGCGCAAATAAGATCTCCGAATAAAACGCTTTATTTTTTACGATCGTAGTAGTAGTGTTAAAAGCGCGGCTGAAGGTTTGTGAAAATGTCACTTTTTTACAGAGAGTGAAATGTAGAGCAAAAAGAAAACACAAAGTTGCAATGTTTTTTTGAGACTTCGTACAGAAATAAAAACTAATAGATAGCTATATTGTGACTTTTGATGAAGTTTTTTTTATAAATGGGAATTTTAAATATTTGACTCTGTTTGCTTGTGTGCAAGAAAATTTTTGAACTGTTTTCTCAAACACAGAGAGGAATCTGAGCCTCGCGCCACTTGCGATTCAAAAAAGTTTGATGATGAGTACCAGCAAAGAAATGGCAAAACAAAAACTGAAAAAAAACTCCTTCAAAAAAATCTTTTTTTTTGCCAAAAAAGTTAAAAGAATTGCAAACTTTTTCAGTTATTTCCTTGAAAAAAAGTTGCCTCCACCATTGAAAACTTTACAAAGAGCTTTCGTCGAAACTCTAAAAAGAAATCGAAGCTTTCTGCGGGTCCTAAGACCAAAAAATACTAGCAGAAACAAAAAGTCGCAGATTCCACAAAAAACAGGTTCCGACTGGTCTCGAACTTTTTGGGTGTTTCGTCTCAATCATGGGTGGTATCGTTGCATCAAGTGCATAGAAAACTCACCGCATGGAAAAATAATCAAACAATCGCAAAAGCAACATTTCTAACATAGCAACATACTTGCGAAAAGCCGAAAACTTGCCGCTAATAAAGTACACTTGCCGCTAATAACTATTGTCTTTTTAGGCAAGTTTAGTTATACTTCTTTTGTTAAAATGCAACAAATGATTCTGTTACATCAGTTGTTAACCCAAAAAAAATCTATTTCTGGCTTGTTAACGCTTTCTAATTGCAAAGGTAATGTTGGATCAAACTCTCAAAACGGAAAAAATCTTAAATTTTTCTTAGCTAAAAATGAAAAACTTCAGTTTAGGCTGAAATATTGTTGACATAAGAAATAATGTTTTATTTTGTATATGTATATGTATTTTTTTAAACTGAAAATGATCATTTGGTAGATCGCCATCGGACAAAAACCGTATATTTTTGGTAGTCATGCGTTTTGATTTTTGACTTAGCTAAATTTTGATTATCATCATCGTCTTCCTTTTATCAAGTTTCTTTTCCGCTCCGACTAAAACAATGATATTATCAATAAACAATAATGTTTTTTTTTCTATTTCTTCAGTATCTTTAAATTGTTTAAAAACTGCTCTGTTTTAAAACTTTGCAAATATCCTTTTCTTGTACTAAGTAAATCACATGGAAAGTTGAAGCTATGTCAGGACACATGATCGAAAAAGCTTTTGATCCTTGCCCAAGGGGATAATTTTACTGAATTGTTGATATCAACTACAAGTCTCCTTGTCTCGATTCTTTAAAGTTCAGCATAATTGATACAATGTTTTATAATTCTCAAGACATGATTCTCATAATATTGCACCCTGAAATTTCAGAAACTCAAGAAACTAGACTTCCAACACCGTATCAAGTCGTTTTTGATTAATAAATTTTGAAAGATTTCAAAAAGTAAGAAAATTTCCAGCAAATTTGTATGAATCAGTTTCAATCTCAATCATGTTTTTTTTTCAAAAAAAGACTTTCAATGTAAGCGCCCGATTTTATAAAATTACTTAATTGCTCATTATTTTTCAAGTTTTGATTTTTTTTTGGTTTGGAAAAATCAACAAAAACTTTTCAGATCAAAGCTGTCCACTTTTAGCTGAAGAAAATGATGTCTGACAAATAACACGTATCCGAGGAAAGAACCTATCTCAACTTTGCTGCAAGAGTGAAAAACGAATTAGACCCAAGAGCAGAATTTTTTCAATTAAAAATCACAAAATCATTTTTTATGTGATAGAAAAAAGAAGGTCCTAAAACAGTAACAAAGATCCAAAGAACATTACTGAGATGATTCTATGAAGTTGAAAGGCTATCAAAAACCGAGAGTTTTTTGAACAGTCTAGAAAATTGAAACAATTCATCACAATCAGATTCGGTGTCACAAAAGATAACGGTAAAAACAGCCTATTCTTGGTTAAGGTTAGTGTTCTGATAGAATTTATTTTTAAAATTCGTCAATTTGTGATTATATATTTTTGCTTTTCAGTTTTGTTTTGTTGGGACACTTTAGAATAGAGCTACATCATAGTTTTAACAACTTTCATGGGTTTTAATCATTTAAATCCACGAAATTAACTGAAGCTGATATTGTCCATGCGGAGTTACCAGGTCTCATAACGCGAAGTTGACCCCAGTCTAGTTTCGTGCTTCTTTGCGCTGCTACATTATTCGGCCCGCTGTCAACCAATTTGTTGTTTTTCCATATCCAATAGTCAGATCCGTCATTCCTCTTGAAAAGAACTGTGAAAAGTTTGTCAGGCTCAGCTCCTCGCACATTGATATCAACATTCAGTTTGTTGTTCTTTTGGCGTCTAAGAGTAAGTTGGAATATGCAGAACCTGTTTATTAAGGAATCGGACACGAGTTTTTCTGTGTGGCTCAGATTTGGATAAAAAGGAAAATCAATTTTCACAGAGTCGACTGTAATGTTATCACAAGATAGGTAATGATTATCGTACAAAAAGTCCCCCTCAGGTCGATTGTTTTCATCGTTTTGCCGGAACATGTCCATTCTTACAAGCTTTGTAGAGCTTAGATTATCAGCGACAGAGTTGTAGGGATGATTTTCACAAGCTTTTTTTGCCGCGATGTTTTGATTTTTTCCAGACTTAGCAAAAGAGTTTGTTTTTGGCCTTACTACTTGTGACGATCGATATTCTGATAAACAGAATGACGCAATTGTAGGTTTTAATTGACTTTCGTCTTCAGTTTGAATTTGCGTTTCAGTTGTTAGCTTGACAAGGCACTGCGTGGATCCATCAGAACGTGTCTCTTTTGGAGTTTGAGTAGCAATAGAGTTGACAATGAAAGCATCCTTCAAAGAAGACGCAAAAGAAGGTTCTGGGTCGTCATGATAATTCATTTCAGTTCCGAGACAATAAATCCATTGAAAAAAATTGGAATCTATGACACAATCGGTTTCATCCATGCATTGTTTTAATTTGATAAGTTGCTCGTCTCTTACCGCCTTTTTCTCTTCCAGATTTTCAATTTCAATTTCAATATTTTTTGCTCTTTCCTTCAGTTTCCCCAGCTTTGTCTCAATTTTTGACGACCAGCTAGAAACGTTCTTTGAAGCTCTTTTTAGTTGAGATTCTGTAATTCTTTTGAAATTTTTCGAAAATGATATGAAAAGATGATCTGAATGTATATCGCAATCTGTGCATTCTACACACATTGAATTTTCGCAATTCGTACACCAAAATTTTACCTGTTTCTCTGGATGATAGTTGCAAAATAACATAAAAGCTCCATCAATAGAGTCATCTTGAATCGCGTTTTGCTGATTTTGTAGAAAATCTCGAACTCCGTATAAAGGCTTCAATTCTGCAATATTAATCTGATGATCATATTTGCAGATTGCGCATTTGTAAATACCCTCGACTTTCAGAAATTCTAGGCAGGTTTTGTGTGGTCCACAATAGCAATGACCGCATGGAAGCTGACGTGGATCATCCAAAGAATCAGTGCAGATACAACATTTTGGTAAGCCCGAACTAAGATCCATTTCCGATAATCTCAAAAAAAAGTAAATAAATATTTAAGGTTTTCAACCAAAACTGTCTATGCAGCAAGTCTTGGGAGCTTCAATGGCAATGTCTTTCAGGTTCCACTTTCTAAAACTTACGTAAAATCTTAAACGGCCAGGCTGTGTATACGTATTCAATGCCAACAGGCGAATTCGTGATAAACGTTGATGTTTTCTGAATAAGTAAGTACCAATGTTTATTTTTCAGTCAAATCTTATCGAACCAACAATTTTAGAATGAAAGTTTAATACTAAAATGAATTAAAACCAACAATTGTTTTCTAACCAGATCTCATCAAACCAACGCAACTACAATTCTGTAGTTTTTTGAGCTGCTGTTATTAAAACGTGCTCATTAAAATCAAGATAAAGTATCTTTTCAGTTGCTCAAAAATGTCGCGAGTCCAATTGGCGTATCTTTTTTTGCTGATTTAGCTGTTCGTCAGAGGAGCTCTGAAAAGAATTTAATTCATTTTGTGCAGCAAATTTCATTTTAACACCTGCTTGTTTTTATAGCAGATGTAAATTACAGACAATAAGTTTAGATGCTTATTCATAAATAAATACATTAAAGGTTGGCCAGATGCGCAATAATTTCGACTCAAATCAAATGCGGTTTTTTAATGTTAAAATTGTAGAGTTTTTTAATAATTTATATAAGTTTCCATATTTGATCTCAAAATTTGCTCGGGAATATGTAGGTACTCAAAGAGAAACAAAAAAGAAGTACGTAATCTAAGAGCTCAGTTGGAATTTTTGTTAAATTGTTCGTGAATCCTAATTAATCATTTTCCAGAACAGATACAGATGTTATCCTTTAGCAGAAACGTACGGAGCTCGATAAATATTTTCTTTCTCTTCATTATAGTTATAGTTTTTATCCAATTCTATTGGATTAAGGACATGAAAAGAGAGCGATTCCGTACTTCTCAAGATAGATTGGGAACAAAGTCAGATAACTTTCAGCGAGAATTGGACAACAAAGACTACTGGGAATGTTTGCATCGGAATAGGTACTCGATTAGAAGTTGAAATGTGAAACTACAAAAAGTGCAAAACTTTTAATTAACTTTAAATATTTTTCTACTACCCGCATAAGCTTAACAGTTCGATCAGTTATTACCTAAAGTGACGGATAACTTAAACTTAACAATTTAACAAGCTAAAGGCACGAGGTAGGGGTGTTGTAGTTTATGTATTAAGAAGGGTCGAGAAATAGCTGTCAAAAATGTGATTTTGATAATTTCAAAAAGAAAAGGATCGTAAGAGCATTCTCCGCGCGCTGCATTTAAACGACAAACTCGAACTGTAAGGCTACTATGCTCGAACCTGCCCGGGTTGATGTCCATAAAAGAAAAAAATGCTTGTCATACAACTTCATTCATAGCGATTCTGGAACAAATGCTTACTATGCAATTTTCAAACAAATTTTCAAAACTGTATTAAACGTTTTCAGAGAATAACTTTTGTTCTAATTCCAACTTTTGAATCTTTCTGCTCGATAAAAAAGTGATTTTCTAAATTGAAAACTGCTTATCATAAAATTTTCATCTATAAAAAATGTATGATAAGCATTTTGCGATAGAAAACAATTCCTCACAAATCATTTAAAAATTTACTGGTTAATTTTTAGTTAGGTGGAAACGATTATTTATTGAAAAAAGTCGTGTTGACTCTGAAAAACATGATTTTAATTTTGGTCAAAAAATGTTTATCATAATATTTTCACATATGAAAATTGTATGATATGCGTTTTTTCATAAGCAAAAACACAAATTTGAGGTCAAAATTTTTTAATCCTTTTTTGGTTGCAAATTTATTTTTGTGCTCAAATATAAATTTTTGCAAAAAAAATTTTTGCATGCAAAATTAGACTTTTTGTGTTTTTAACATAGTCCAGAATGAGTTTTTCTGGTATAAAAATTACTTTTTTGGTACATAAGTTCATTTGAAAAAGTAAAAATAACGTAGGTTTCAAAAATCACCAAATGCAGTTTATCTTCATGGTAACTGCCAGTTACACTCTGGGTTTTCTAATGAAAAGAAGTCCAGGGTTAGTGTTTCGGATGAAACACAAAATTTCAAAACACTTTTTTGGTTTTTTCATTTATCAAAAAAAAGCTTGTCATACACTTTCATAGTATGGAAAAAATACCTATCACAAAATTTTATAATATAGAAAAAAGGCTGATCATGCTAGTTTCATTGTATTTTTTGGCCTATGAAATGGTTTGATAAGCATTTTCTCATAAAACGAAATGGATTGACAAGCTTTATTTGGTCAGCCCGGGTGATTGGCTGAAAAAACGGATAAAATCGAAAAATTTCAACGGGATAATCAGATAAAAAGATTGAAAGTTCGCATCGAGTACCCTGAATTAGCCCGAAAATCAACTCCCATCCAAAAGCACCAATTTATTCCATGCCAACATCAGAACTTTTCATAAACCCAACTATTTCGGCTACGAGTTCAATTTGCGATCCGAGTTCAGAAAATTTACGAGTCATTTTAATTTTGAGACGTTAATCACGATTTGACCTGAGGCAAGCGATCAGTCAATTGTACCGAATTATTTCTGCGTTGAACTCGCAAGCCTTATATGGAAATTTTACGAAACTCTTTCTTGTCGGCGAGATAAATGACAAACGACACGAAAATATGTTCCCGAAAACTTTGCTTTATCAAACTATATGTTCGCAAATTGAAAACACTCGAAAAAGGCTAAACTAAAGTGTTTCCATTTTATTTGAAATAATTGATTGAATTGAACTGAATAATTCAGATGCGAGTTTACTTCATTAGTTTGTTCAATTTGTTCACATTGCAGGAATTGAGATTGGTGGTAGGAATCGGGATTGAAGTTGGGTTACAGGAATTGGGATCGATGTTGGGTTAGTAGTATATGTTGGTGCGAGAGTGGGGGGAGGGGGTGGGTGGTTGGAGACCTCCATGTTTTAAGATAGGGAAAAGAGCATCCGGTCTCCAAGCTATGTATTAATATGAGGAACAGATTTCCTATGCATTAGGATAGGGAATATGTTCCCTAAGTGAGATGGTGAGATTTCAAATGGTAAGTTTCGAAAAAATTTCGGCGCCCGAATTTTTTGGAGCTCGGTTTTGCCGATGCTTGCGTTTCTTAGCTAACTTCTTCGGTTACTGATATGTAAGGGCTAACTTGTCTTACAAAACTTCGGTATGGTATGTTTCAGATGGTAAGTTTCAGAAAATTATTCGAAAATTTCTCAAGTTTTACTTGCAACTATATTCTAATTTTCAAAAAATCTGTTTTTTCTTCATAAATCGAAAAAAAATTCGATGGTAGGTTTCGAAAAATGTTTTTACTGGCAAATACTTTTTTGTCGTGAAAAAACCTTTTTATCTTGAAAAATCAAAAAAAAAAGTTTATATGGTAAGTTTCAGATGGTAAGTTTCGACAAATTTAAAATTCAATTTAGAGTATGGATTCATAAGCAAAATATCACAGAATACTAATTTCACAGAATATCACAGAAAACTTTTCAATACTAATTTTATCTTATTTATATTCCCTCAAGTTCTCTGGGGAAAATTGACAAGAGGGGTTTATCGTTGACAGGCTAGTTATTCCGCTCCACAGCATATCAGGGGAATCTTGACAGCTCCTCACGGTTGATTACTTTTATATCACATTTGATCTTTTATTCCCCAGGTTATCTGGAGAACGGATGACAGCTCCATTATACTTATTAGTTTCATTAATTAATTTTATGTTTTTTCACATAAATATCCAACGATCAGACGACAGATGTATGTTAGCAGTTCTCCACAGAGTTAATGAGCGTTAATGAAGCGTAAATTACTTTCTTGAGAGAATAAAGTTTTAAATTTTCATAAAAATTGAAATACATCACACAAAATTTTATGACTTTTTCGATGGAACTAAGACAAAAAAATGCAAAATTTTTTAAGTTTCGACAAATTAGATATTTTTGTATAGTTCCAATTTTTACCTGAATTGTATATTTTTGCTGTCAAATTTTACTCTACAATTTATTTCTGTTCTCTTTCATCACTTTGTCTTTAACTTTTAAATTTTTTTTTTAAAATTCCGAAATTTCCAAAAAATTATCATCCAAATTTGCCAATTACTCTGCCACGGTAAAAATTGCCTTGAGAAAGATAAAGTATCGTAATTTTTTCGTGTGTGATGTTTTTGTATGATATATTTTTTAGTTTTTTCAGAGTAAAATTTTAAGAAGATTGAAGAAGAACTCTAAAATTGACTAGAGTTTTTTTTACCATTTTGTAAAATTTATCTATTCTATCGTTAATTCTTTCAGTTGGGGGAGGACTACAAGATCCATATTCCATCATCATTCTCCGTGTTTCTCATCAAAAGGTTAGTTGCTGAGATGCTTTTTATAGAAGAATTGAGTAATTTAGTGCTTTAAACTACATAAATAAACAAACAGTTCACAACATCGCATAGTATGTTGTCTGCAAAAATTTACACTTACAAACAAAAAATAAACTTTTAAATAAAATTACTGATCGAATTTAAAACAAGCACATCACGAACATTATTTAAGATCTTCTGGAAGAATTTAAAAAGAAGAAATGGTGAACAAATTGGGTAAAATCTACACAAGTTATCACTTTTTTGTAGCTTCGAGCAACCATTCGTCGATACTTTTTTGTCAAAAAGGGGTAAGTTCGTCTCTTTCTCCCCAAAGAATCAGCAAAGTAGTAATTTTTATCCAGTCAAGTAATTTTGATCGAGTGCTCTACTCTATCATTGCTTGGGGTTGATTTAATAATTGCAAAAGAGTTTTTTGTTAGTTGAGGTACTGTATCACAATGGTGTTTGAACCTGAGATCTGAAATTCTTTCAGTATTTTGCAACAGTGAAAAATTATCCACCTTTGCACTTGTAAGTTAAAAATAATGACATTGATAGTTTGATAGAATATTTTAGAATAAAAATGGAAATGTTAATGACTTACACACATGTAGGTATTGAATCAACAAAATCCCATACACAAGTCTTATGTAGTGGACCAAGTTTATTGAACACTTTTTTAGAGTCTAGGTTGAAGAAGTTTCTAGGTTTTCAACCAAACAGCATTCATTCTCTATTTTTTCCGGAGTTTTAGCTCTGAAGATAAATAAAATAGATTGTGCAGAGACACTAACGTTGGAAAGTCCCAAAATGTTGAAATGTTTTTATAGGAACCTGGAAACTCAAAAAAATGATTTGTTTTCAGCGACTGTTCCGAATCTTTCAATTTGAAGCTTTGATAGTCTTTCTCCCAAGACTATCACTTCCGTTACTTGCTCCAAGGGAAATTAGAAAAACATTTCCAATCTCAAGCTTTCTCCACTAAATTCTGGATAATGCAACTGAAGTCAGGTCGAAAACTAGAATATAGTGATTTTGAAAATCTTCCATAGGATGAGCTGGAAAACCTTCACTATACTGCATTGCTTTCATTGTTGTAACAAAGGGCCGACAAAGGGAAGTTGTATCTAATGAAATAATTGCTCTTCCGCCCCGAATAATTCTAATCTCTCTCAAATGAAATTGTTGATTATTGAAAGGAAATTTGTGAAAAGATCCCGCAACTTCTGAACTTGTGTTCATTGCAGCAGCTATTCTTCTGATTGGGGCATTATTGAAAACGTTTTCGTGAATAAACTGATTTGACGAGATAGACTGATAAAGCTTCTTGCTATACTTTCCATGTATTTGTAATGAGCTGGTTCCTTTTCCAGATTCCATTCCAAGTTTTGATGAATAGGTTCAGCTACTAAAACAATGCTAGTAATCGGCAATCAATCAACATTTTTCAGACTAACATTTGGCTTATCATACAGAACGTATAAATTAGGTCTAGCTCGACTTATTTTAATTCGAAATTTGGTTTTTGGTAGTAATAATTTTTCACAAGTAAGCAATTCAATGGCTAGCCTGCCATAAACTGAAAAAATTATTCCTGATCCCAAAAAAATTGCTCTATCAGTGAACGGATACAAATTAAACGCTTCCGTATATTCTTCAAAACTATATCCGTGACAATCAAGTATTCCTTTATTACTCACTGCCGTCGAGTGGAATTCGTTCGATATTTGTAATTTATGAGGATATAATCAATTGGCGTTGAAAACCATTGTATTATTAAAATAAAGTTCACATTTGGAGAAGAGAGAATGTAGTAGATTGTTTACATAAGTTAATTAAGTTTGTGGTTCCCCATCTGAATCTTCCTCCGATTTTGCTTTTTGTTCTGCTTTTTCTTGAAAGCATCAATCAATCTTTCTTTGAAGAACTGAAGTTTAATCTGAGTTGGGTATCACGCATATCCAAAGAAAGACTACGGTCCGTCTCAAATTCAAACTCGATAATGCTTTCAATTAGAGAAGTACTGGGAAAGACTTCTTGAGTGTCGGATGAAATAATTGTTTCTAAAACTGGGACTTCATCAATCTCCAAAAAAGAATTTGTAAAAACTCCGTATCAAAAATGGCTACTTTGATTTACGCTCATTTGATTTTGTCAAAAAATTCTTTGCGAGAGCGACTGATTTTCGAAATACTTTTCCGAGAATTGGCTCTTCTTGTTCTATGCTTGGATTTTTTTCCACCTCTCAACTGTTTTCGAACTGTTTTTGTTCTAACATCTCTTGGAATTGTTTTGAGTTTTTTTGTCCTTTGACAACTTCTCCAATCTCTGGAGCAGCAGTTTCAAACAAATCTGCTCTGATTCTCTTCGCAGCTGGGATTATATGTTTTTTTTTTTAAAAAGGGAATTGCAGTTCTCCCAAGAGTTTGTGCAACAGCAGCAAAACCTCTTCCCCGCTGTCTTGCATGTCCACGAAAAATAGGAAAACTAACTGAGGTTTGAGCAACCATTCCGAGTGAAGTATAAATCAAAAATGATTATCCAAAAATTTGCGAAACAAGAGAACAACTCGTGTAATTCCTACGGACACAAAATGAATTTTTTCACCCGTAGTTACCCTAGTTCTATTTTTGTGCTGTGGAAAGAGTTTTTTAGTACTTTTTTAAATTGTAGGTTTTTGAAGGATTGATAATTCAAGTACTGTCCTGTAGATTTGATGTCTGCATTTTTCACTTTGGAAATGAAAGGAATACAACGCAGTAAAAGAGTTTTTGTATCGCCTACTATTTTATATTCTTTAATATCACTATGAAACATTAGGGAATGTATTTTTATAATGTCGTAAGAAGACTGAGGATAAAGTGGACCCTTTCCTTTCAATATAACCCCTGTCTCAATTTGTCTTAATCACAATCAAAAATTTGACTAAAATCAGCACTTTGAATTATAAACACTGATTGACCTCAGGTAAAGGAATGGCAATTTTTCAAGGAATGGCAAAAGGTTACTTTATCTACTGAAACACAAATTCCGTTATATTCAATTATGTGCGTCTATACGTTTTCGAACGTTGTCATTCATGGCTACAACTATATCAACAAATTTAGATACTTTCTCGCACATCTATGAAAGTAAAATTTCCCTCAGTAACGTTTTGTTACAATGAAAGGTACGATAGTTGCAAAAAAGCAACCTCCAATTCTCCTTAATGATGTATTTGTTCCAAAAAAACCTTGTAAAGGAATTAAGACTATAATTTGGATAACATTTGAAGGAAGCATTAGAAAAAAGATCAAAAGAAAAAGAATCCATGACAACTGATCGATTTAAATTCAATTTAAAAATTGACTTACCTCTAATTTGAACCTTTTTTCAGCTCTTTCTCATAAAATTGTCCCAGACTTTTTTCTTTTTTGAGATCCCTGATGACGTATCTAGGAGGTTTTTTTGTAGGTTTTGCCGCAATTTCAAAAATTTTATCTGTAAACTGTGGCTTGTATCTTTTGCGGAACAGAAAATCATTTTTTTTCGAAATTCTAACTCTATCGCCCTTTTTGAATTTTGGTTTAGTATATTTCAGGAACGATTTTTATACAAACTGATAAAAAAATCACTATTTATTACATCTTTCGAAGATTTTTCAATTGATTGATTTTTGGGACAGTTAATGTAGAAACAAAGTGCTGCAATTTGGGAACAAATTTTTTCACAGTGATCTTCAATATAACGATATATTATATGTTTTAAGGACTTAAATGCTATCTCTGCAAACGCAGCTTTTGTTTCGCTCATTGTTGAGTGAACTTCATTGTCTTTCATTTGCAAATTTTTAAAAAATTCCCCATGTTCTGTTCCTTTATCAACCCAAAGTTTTTCAGGAGTGTTTTGTCGGGAAATCAATTTTCCGAAAGCTTGTAAAGTTTCTCTGGCAAACTTTGTTTTCTTTTCAGATTTTGATAGGGATCCATGTTTCCCTGTCTTTTTCTTTGGCACTCATGTTAATAACTACTTCAGGTAGAAGTTGAGTTGCCTTCAAAATAGTAAGGTAAATAACTGGAAAATCGGTGTTTTTTCGCTCTAGTGCACACAAAAATCTACAATAGATTTTTTGTATCTATTTTATCTGATAAAATTTATCTGACTGAATGAGTTTAGTTCTAGAACAATTCAAAATTAAATCAAAATGTGCTTATTGTTACTCGTTTTCAACCTCGCATTTACAGCATTGTAAATAGAATCAAAAATTGTTGGTACAATCTCCTCTTTTTCTTGCTCTTGTTCCAATTTTTGTTTCTTGGAAGTGTACTTTCCGATTGATAAACTGATTACGGAATTACAACAAACTGTTCCATACTATGTCAATCGTCTATTGATAAAAGGGTTGATGATAGCTATCAATTGTAAGCCTTTGATTGAACTTAAATTAATTCTCCTTTTGTGTAGTTCTTTTTTGTGTTAGTTCTGAAACTTTCTTTCGATATTTTACTAGGTCTTCTTTCCGAAGATCTCAAAGCTCTCAATATAATAGTTTTAAAAAACACTCGCTCAGAAACTAAATGAAATCTTTTGGACAATTGGGAATGAAATGTTTTCGAAGCCTTAGGGAAAATTTTTGAAATATTGGGAGAATAGAGAGGTATTGTGTACTCATCGTCCAAAAAATTTGTCTCCATTACAGCCGGTAAAAAAAATTGTTGGAACTGAACATCTATTAGAGCAATACCTAAAGTATTCAACTATTTTTGGGCTTAAATTAATAAGTAATTGACCATAAGGAATAGACGTTGCATCTTGATACCATTCTTTCAATTAAGATCCTAGATCTAGTTGTTGAATTAATCTTTAGATTTGTAAAACAACTCATGGTGACTTGACCAAGACTATGTGTGCATTTTGCAACTCTACATCTCTTTTTTTTTGCTTTGATGAAATGAATAGTGTTTGCTGTATATTGTATTCATTCCCCTGTGTCTCCCAGTAGTGGCAATTTTTACAAATTGTTTGGAGTTTGAAACTTCTTCAAAAGAATCATCAAACATGAGCAGATACTTAGTTTCGCATTTGGGAACACTTTCAATCAAGTCAAAATCTACTCCTAGGATATATTCAAGTATTTTTGTTTGCCTTTGATTATAAAGAGGTTGATAATGTTGATAAAAACAAAACAAATTGTCGAAAGCAGTTTGAAAAGTGACAATTTTCAAACAATCCGAAATAATATGAGACTTTCCAGATCGACTTAGTCCAACTAAGGAAATAAATATTCGTTGTTTAGAAGATATTGTTTTATTCATAGCTTTGGATAAGGAAGAATATAACCGACTGTACTTGATAAGACAGCTACCCAAACTGTTGTTTCTTCTTATGTTGTGGATAACATAATTCGAACATTTGTACAAACTAGCTTCAAAACTATATCAATTTATTGGCACAAAAAAAAACTAAAAAAGAAAGTCGACAATGAAATTTAATTACAGTTTGATAAAGGTAGTATATTAAGATTAGTATGGTTTCTCTTTTGATAAAAAAAACGTCGAGTCCAAGTTCCGTATGCAAATGCTTTTCTTACTGCACAGTGAAGATCTTTTGCATGACGAAATGAATAGTTGCTACACCTCCAATCATATTCTTTGTCTTTGAATATCAAAAACTGAAGTTTAGGGCAAGCGTATTCATCCTATTTGATAGTCTTTGGTTTCAATAAATCTGAATCTTATATTTTCCATAAGCTTTTGCAAAAAAAAATCGTTTCCGTGGCTTCCATGTTTTTCAATACTTTTTCAAGTTCAGTATATTGTTCGTAACCACTGCTCCAACTGATTCCATGAAGTTGTTTTGTACAACAAGAAGATTGGGATGTTGGTTTGAATTTACTGGGAGGAAGAAAGGATTATCCTACAGTTTGTCGATCCTTATAAACTCCTAACTCTTTCACTATATTGTTTTCAATAAATTCAATATTAAAAACAACCAGGTCATTCTGTTAACTGTTTTCTCTGGAGTGTTTTGGTTAACATGGTTAACAATCAAACAATGCATTTACTGATAAAGCAAATATTTTAACATATTAACAGAGATTTTTTCCAGTCACGTGACTAAGAAAGCATGAACTGGGTAGACTAGGTGCAACATAACAATACCCAGGTCTTTTTTTCGTAGTAGTTATCGCAGAACCAGCAGAGTCATGTAGAATTGCATGTAGTCTAAAGACTTTGGAGTTTGCAAAAGAATAATCCATACAGGATTTTTCGTATCCAATTAGACCTCCAAAAGGAAACTTTTGGTACATTACTTTCAAATATTTTACTTTTGGTATTTGACAAAAATCTTGCTTTTTAATCTCAAAAGTTCTTAGAATCTCATTCAATTTCTGTATGCTCATTTTCTACAGTACATGTTTCAGTTTTTTTGACAAATGCGAAACTTGTTTCAATTTTTTTTGACAAGATGCGAAAATTATTCCATTTTTTCGACAAAATGCGAAAAATGTTTCTATTTTTTTGATAATATGCAAAAAGGGTTTTTTTTGACAAAGTTCGAAAGCGTTTCAGTTTTTTCGACAAAATGCGAAACATTTTTCAACTTTTTTGACAAAATGAGAAAAGTTTTCCAGTTTTTTTTTGACAAAAGGCGAAAAAGGTTTCAATTTTTTTTAAAAATTTGTGAAAAGTGTTTCACTTTTTCTGATAAAAAGCGAAAGGTGTTTCAATTGTTTCTACAAATTGTGAAAAATGTTTGAGTTTTTTTTGACAATATGCAAAAACCATCAGGTATTTTTTCTTGAATATGTATGCGAGAATTAATCAAGTTTCTTAACATGTGTGCAAGTTCGGAGCGCTAATTTAGGTTGTATTGATTTACCCTGATCCTCTCATCTAATCTCATAAGTAAAATCAAAGTGAAAAAAATAATTAATTACAAAGAACGAAGTTAATGCCAAACACTAATTATTTACAAAATTGTTCAATCAAATAGCTGGCGAGCAGTAGAACAGTTCTGCAGGTTCTATTTTTTTGATTATATGCAACTGTTTCACTTTTTTCCTACAAATGCAAAAAATGTTTCAATTTTTTTGACAAAATGCAAAAAGGGTTCTTTTTTCGACAAAATGCGAAAAATGTTTCAGTTTTTTTTGACAATACTTGGAAAGTGCTTCACTTTTCTCGATAAAATGCAAAAAGTGTTTCAATTTTTTCTACAAATTGTGAAAAAAAAATAATTGAGTTTTTTTTTGACAAGATGTCAAAAATATTCAGGTATATTTTACTTGTGTTCAATATTTCTAGTGTTTTGCTTGATATGTGTGCGAGAACTAATCAAGTTTCTTAAGATGTCTGCAAATTCGGAGCCTCTATTTACGTTTTGTTCTGATTGTTTTTCCTCGATTTACCCTGATCCTCTCGTCTAATCTCATAAGTAAAAAAAAATTGAAAAAAAAAACAATTAATTACAAAGAACGTGGTTATTACCAAAGAATGTTTAGTTACAAAATGTTTAACCAAGGAGCTGTCGGGCAGTAGAATTGTTTTGGAAGTCGTCTACAGAGTGCAGAGCTAGAGGAGGTTCCATTGCTGGTGGTTGGCGTGAAGAAGTGTTTCGAGGTGTCATTGTTTCTGAGAAAACCTCATCTTCATCTTTTGTGACGATGGGTTTTTCGGTTGATCCTGCCTCCTCCCAAGGAAAGAGTAAGTCGTCTTCTGGTTGAGCCACAAATTTCGAGTCAGCAATCTCGGATTAGTTCATTCCCACGTGCTCAGTCACTTCCTCTATCATTTGCATTGTTCCAAGTTGGTTCTCTGTGATGGGAACATGCATCATATGATACTCGTTGAAATCACTTCTGGAACCAGATCTAACTACATTTTTTTATTGGTTCTAAGTTAGATATATTATCACTATAAAATAATTAACACTAACCAATCATGATCCATCTAACTAACAACCCACTTATTTGTAAGTGCTGAAATTACTTGTAATTTCAGCACCAGAGAGATTTGAATTTAACTTAGAAATTAGTTGCCTCTCCAAGAGAACTTCAGCAGCCGCAATAAAACCAGTATACCCTAGATCTATTGAGCCTAGCAGAGACTAGTTAAACACCCCGAGACTAGTAGATTTAGGCTTAAGATTAGGATCGGTACTAGACTAAGAATTTGCACGAATCTATCCGGCCGAAAATAAGTTAGCGTGATGAACAGACCGTGTACCCTATCCGAAATTACTCTAGGAGTTAGACCAAAGAACTTAACTCATCTGGTGCGGCCATAAGTTTCGAATAAGACCTTAAAAACAAATTAGCTTAGAACTAACAAGATAGATTTGAATTAAACAAAAACATTTTCAAAATTGTACATGACAAGAATTTTATCGAAATGTCTATACGACTCAATAGATCAGAGCCATTATTCCGTACAATACGAGAACTAGCCGGTATTGGAAGAAGACCTCTGGTACCAAGAGACGATCTACGTCTACGGAGAAACTTACCATTAAGTTTCATGGTCGTACGGCAAAAGCCAACACAAACTTTTATATTTAGAATTTTACTAGCAATGAATTTATGTTTTCATTTACAAACATAAAATTCTTGAAGAAAAATCTTCAATGATTATTTCAGGCCCTAGAACAAACTTATTATTGTACAATAACGATTGATAACAACACCTCAAACCGTTTCCTCCAAAACTGCAGTAAAATTCAAAAAAGATATCTGAAAAGTATATTTATTAAAAAAATAGTATATACAAATCAACTTGTCATCTCCAGCTTCATCACCTTAACATAACAGCAATCATAAAACCACTAACATCATACAATACTAAAACTTTCTATCAATCAAACTTAAATTATTTCTAAAGGCCTATCCTAATTTTTACTTTTATTTAACTTAAACTCATTCAATCTTAAATCAGATCATCAAGTCTTTCCTTGAATCTCAATAAAAAAATTCAACGCAATCAGTTTTATACCATCAAATTTATATCCTTATGATCAAGGCTTATCCTTGAATCAAATAGTACAATTTTGTTCTTCCGACCAATTAATAAAAAGTCTAACGACCTCAAATGTCGATTCACTACCCAACCCTTTCAAAAACCCAGGACTAAAAGAAATTTCTCAATCACTCTAACAATTCCAAATAGGCTAAACAGTGAAGAACTTCGGTTATTCATCCTTCACTTGATCCCTCCTCTTAAATGACCCAGGCTAAATCTTAATCTTAGTAAGTTTTAAATAGTATCTAACCAACTACTTGCGTTCTAATAATATTTGAACCTTGTGGATCGACTTACTATTCTCCAACCCTTGAACACAATCATTACCCCTAAGTAAGAATAAGTAAGTTATCACCTTAACTTAGAATAGCCACGAGAAAGTAACAATCAATCTTCGGAATCGATATATACTTTTCTCTCCAACCCTGAATAAAAGACCCAAGTTAGGCTAACCAAAAAATCGTAAGGACTAACAGTCTAGGATATTAAATTCTTTAATAACAACCTTGCATCCTTCATTCTAAACCTTATGTCACTGAACAAATTAGGAAATAAATAAGCAATCGTACTGCACAATTGTGAATTAAACGAAACATACGATCTCGTAATCACCCCGCACAAACAAACAATTGGATCTATTCGAACAAAACGACAAATAAACAAAAAAAAAAATTTCAAGTAAACAAAGACAAATTACACGAAAAATATTTTCAAAGCAAAGAAACGCAGTCTCCAAATCAGAAACCAGTAATTTAGATGCACTTTACAAACTAAAAGAAACAGTAAATGAAAACTACCCAGTCCATGATCAAATATCTTTTTCCGACTCAGAAGCCACATCACATTCATCAAAACAAGAAAAAAGAAGAACAAAAAAGATATGCAAAAATAAATCAGTACGTCTATACAATTTGAATCAACCAATCACACATATTGAACATTACGCACTAACAGTCATAAAACGGAAAAATGAGCCAAGCAAATTTCATGGTAAAAATGTTATTCAAACAGACGAAATCGACATAGAATTTTCAAAAGTATTCACAGAATACATTAAAAACATACAACATCAAAATTCAGAGAGACCAAATCTTTACCAAATATTTACTAACGATGTTTTTACAATAATATATAGATATTTATCCATACTAGAAAAGTCAGAAACCCAAAATGCGTCACCAGTTCAAAGATCATGACACACGAATGTAAGAAATGAAGTTGCCGCATTCCCAGCATTTTTAAACACAATCCGTAAAAATTTTTCAAGTAATGAAGTCTCACAAAATGTACCAAAAAATTCTAGCATGGTTTATAATTGACTAATTCGCACATAAAAGTGATTTAATTGCTCAAGCAAGAAAAAATTTTAGACCTCAAGGTACCGATGATGACACTGTCATTGCAGAACAATCAGATTATATTTGGGACCCTAATTGGTCTCATCCACTATTCCTGAACATCCCAATAGACATCTCAAGTCAAGCAATCAATATCTATTCATAAAGACCATCTAAAATTATTTACACTTTCAACAGATGCAACACCTTTAAACTATAATTCATTCTTACCCGATAGAAGAAAAAATAATTGTATAAACTCAACTATTGCACAATAGGAAAACCTAAATGGAACTAGAAATCAAGTTATTACACAACAAGATATTCAAACTCCATCACATATTATAAATGAAGAAATAGTTGAAACAATAGTAACAACTACACAACAAATTATTTCCCCAATACATCCAAACCTTACAACGCCAAAACCTAAGGATCCAACATTACCACAAGTAACATTGCAATCTACGGTTAAAACCCTCGGTTGCTCCAAAATACTCATATATGGATTATCAGACATATAGACTAATGACGAAACCCTTACAAACACGGAAAACATTCACAAGAAATAATTTTGCAGACCACAATTATAATTATGTCAATCCATCACAAACAACTCATCCCCCCCCCTGAATAAACACCCATAATAAGTTATTCTCACAAAAATCTAATTTTCCAAATACATCAACAAATTCAGTAAATTTCCACGGCTACCCACATCCCTCACAGGATCAGAGTGAAAATTACCCATCTTTCCAACAAAAAAAGAAATAAACAACAAACACCCTACTATACAAACATTTTATCATCCGATGATAATGATGATTATTTTCAACCAGATATTTTTGCACCATATACCCAAGAATATTGTACACAAAAGCCCCGACAAACTCAAACATCTCAAAATGTAAAAATTTACCAACAAAACGCAGCTGATATACAAAGTCACCAACCATTACTTTTACAAAACCCGATTAATACACAGTCTTATCAACCAGTACAATCACAAAATCCAATTAGTGTGCGTTTCGATCAACCAACACAAACGGAAAATGAAATACCACCACCATATTATTTGCAACAACATGAAATAATAAAAAATTCACTTACAAACTTTTCACAAATACCAAATGCCGCAGAATCTTCCAAATACTTCACAAAACCCAGTAAACTTTCAAGATCATCCATATCCCTCACAGGATAATATTGAAAACTATCCACTTTTCCAACAAAATAGAAATAAACAACAAACACCTTACTATACAAACTATTTATCATCAGATAAAAACAAATTTTATCAACGAGATCTTTTTGTGCCATATACACAAGAATATCATGTAGAAAAACCTCGACAACATCAAGCATCTCAAAACATAAGAATTTACTCACAAAACCCAGCTAATATACAAAGCTACCAACCATTGCACGTGCAAAACCTAACTAGTACACAATCCTTCTAACCAGCACAAATACAAAAAACCCGGTCAGTTTGCATTCCTACCAACCAACGCAAATGCAAAATGAATTACCACTACCATATTTTTTACAACAACATGAAATAACAAAAAACCAATTACAAACTTTTCACAATTACTAAATGCTGCAGAATCAGTAAAAATGACAATGAATCCTACCTAATGGGTGGATCGTCAATAACATCAAATAAACCATTGATGGTTTTTACAGGCACATACCCTGAATAATCTGTAGAAGATTACTTAAATGCAGTCACAGCAAATTTTATTTTAAATATAGGACCTGAACCAATTAATACACCACTCCACCAAAATTAGATAAATAGACGCACAGCGTTAATACAAACAACACTTGACGGCGCAGCTCAAAAATGGTTTTCAGTTTTGCCTATAGACATAAAATCAGATTGGAAAAGATTCACACAGTAATTTTCAAAAATGTTTGATTCTGAAAGAAACAAACAACATCAAAGAGTTTTATGTATTGAAATTCGCAGACTGCCATACGAAACACTTAAACAATTGGCAGTTAGAACCGAAAAACTAGTTCGAAAAGCATATTCGCTTAACAAACATGATTATAAAAACACGAAAAAGACAGAAGTTTTAATGATGACTCTGACACCTCAATTAAGGAAAATAGCCAATAAAAAGAGAGCATCACATCCCTCCTCAATTCTAGAACCAGATTTAGATTTTAGAAAACTAGTTGATAAACTATAACAAGCAGAAACCACAATGAAACTCAAAGAACAGATCTCAAACTACAATATGTTAGTAGAATCGAAACAAATACTACACATATAAACAACATACAAGATTCAGATTTAGATCTATCTGAAAAAATCACTGAAATTTTAAACATACATGAGAAAAATCCAAATTTCAAAGGTAAACCATCTTTCAAAAAATGGTATAATTATTGCCGAAGATACGGACACAGCATTGCTGAATGTAGACAAAAGCAACAAGATAACCAGAACAAGACACAAAAGTACAAAGAACCAAATAACTCATTCTACCAATATATGAAAAAAGACCAAAACCTACCAAACAAAAATATACATAGTAATAACAGCTCTTGAAAACCACTTCCAAATAAATCAAATTATCCAAGAAACCAATCACCTTATAACTCTAGTTATAGAGGTAGATCACCAGAACAAAGAAACTTACGAAATTTCTCAAAAAAAAGATATAGTCGATCAAATAGTCAAAATAACCAATATCGAAATATTTATTCACGATTGAATTCGAACAGAAGAGAATATTCATTAGCTACCAGTTCCCATTCAAACCCTAGGACACTATTCAAACGATAGATCACAAAATTCATCATACAACAGAAGCAGAAGCTATTCTAACAATAGAAATAGAAGCAATTCAAATAATCGAAATCAGTTTTATCAAAACAACTGATCAAGAAATATTTTTTCTACAACAGATCAAGTTATCAAAGACCCAGTGATAATTACCATGAAAAAACATGTCACGAAATAATTCACAAAATAGAAATTCAAACTATAACAATCAACAAAGAAATTATTCCCGATCTCCTCATAGGAATAATAACCGTTACCCCGATTCCAACACAGGTATAGAAGCAACACACCGAAACATCAAAATCAAATTAATCAAGTACAAACAACTGAAGAACCAACTTCAGATCCCCTGTTTTCGATGATACAGAAACTACTGAATTACAATTAAATCACATTAATTGTGAATCAACAGACAGTGAAAGTGATACAGATACTACCATCTCAGTTAATATGATAACAGTTGAAAATGTTTACGAACCTATGATATATGAACAACCCTTCAATTCACATATTTACGAAAATCAATCGGAACTTCTTCAAGATTATTACACTAGACTTATTAGTAATAACGTACCAGTTACACAAGAAGTAAATGAAATTAACACTGTAAATAAATGCGAAAAAGACGAAATACAATGCTCAAATACAAACCACATTTATCAAAACATACAAAAAGAACTACCAAGAGAGAAAACTTGGACAATTCCATTTCTCTTAGAAAGTCCAAAAAGTAAAGATTTTCAACCAGCAGATCTTGAAATAGAAATTTTTATCGACTCAGGAGCAGAATCAAATATCATAAAATCCCCACTTGGAATGAAATCAAAACATTACACCCAATTTTAATACCTATGAAAACAGCCAGTAAATTAGCAATAGCACAAGGCTCAACATTAATAAAATATGGAAAAATCCAATTTTTCCTTGTTCCCACTAAAACAATGGAACAAAACAAAACCTTAAACAAACTATTTAAACATACACTCCACATAACAGATATAAAACACAATATTATTGGCATACCGTTTATAACTAAAAATATTCCCACAATAAACATTTTAAATAGTAAAATCGATAAAAGACAAGTACACAAGAATGAAGAACACATCCTTAACATTCTTTCAAAGATTAAACCAATAACCACCATTTTTCTCCAAATTTTATCCTATATACAATCACGAACAAAAACCACTATCAGGAAATGTATATAACTTTTCAATCAAAAAAGTTCACCAGTATTTGATAAACCAAAACAAACAACATATTTTTATGTCAGATCTTGAATTTAAACCCATTCACAAATGTTTTCTCATAATTATTTCATCCATAAATTACATCAAACATTTAAACTCCGATATTGTTTCTTTACACGTATATAATAATTTACCATACCAGATAACCTTACCTCTTGGACTCTCAGGATATTGTAAAACAAATGCCACAACTTCACCCACAAACGAAGTAGCATACCGAGTCAACAACATATTACAACTACTAGACATATGTCAATCAACAATTCTTGATGAATAATTATCAATAAACAAAATATTAAGCAACGAAAAAAAATACAGATTATTTCACAAAAACACCATATTATAAACCAACGTTTAAAATATCAGTTTATACAAAAGAACAACAAAAATTTGAAACAATGTTTAATTTTCAACACTCTCAATTACCACAAAACGAATTCGCCAAATTAGCCAAACTACTAATAAAATATCCAACAGTTTCTGCAACATCAAAACTTGATGTTGGAAAAGTTAGTTCACCACTACATTCACTTTTAAAACCTGACGCAATTTTCAAAAAACAAAAAGCAAGTAAAGTACCAATACACTTACATGATAAAGTAAACAGACTACTTGACATACAATCAAATGCCATTAGATGAACAATCACGACGATTAAAACAATTCGTGATTGGAAATCAACAATACGAACTCAATAGAATATTCTATGGAATATCCATAGAACCAGCGGCTTTTTCAGCTTTTATGAGTAAAAATTTTGGACCTTTTATACTCAAGAAAAATGCAATTACATATTTAGACGATGTTTTCATGCAATCACAAACTAAAGATGAAATGTTTATAGTTTTAGAACAGTACCATCAAATACTCAAAAACGAAAACATAAAAGCAATCCCGAAGAAATCAAGTTTTTTCCTAACACGCGTAAAATTCCTTGGACATATTTTTGAAAGAAACACTATAACTCCATTAAAATCACGCAAAGACGCAATTCAAAAACTTCAGCCATCCATGAATAAAAACAAAATTCAAGAATTCCTTGGAATGTTAAATTTCTTAAATAAATATGTATACAAAATGCAATTATACTTAAGACCTTTCTATAACATCCTTAGACGGCAAAATAACTTTGAATGGACTACCGAACATCAAAGATGCTTTGAAGAAATTAAAAAGCTTTTAACAGAACAAATCTCAAATACAATCCCATTTCCAAATCGACCATTTTACGCAATGTGCGATGCTTCAAATTTTGGCATCGGCACAGCATTAATACAATCACTCAGTGGAACAAACAAAAAGAATCTAATATTAGCAAACTTTCGCTTATTCACACAAGCTGAACTACGACTCTCTACTCTTATGAGAGAATGCACAGCTATAATGTATACACTTACAGAAAATGAAATTCTGATAGTTAGATCAAAACATCCAACAGTTTTATTTACAGATCACAAACCAATTATATTTCTTATCACAGAAAAATCAAATCCAAACCATAGATATTACAGATTTCAATTAATTCTAATGAAATTCCCAAACCTACATATAAATTGGACAGCAGGAAAAAACCTTGCATTACCAGATACACGAAGTAGAAATACACCACCTGAACTACGTACACGAAAAACTACAGTTGAAATACCACAAAATAATAAATTTTACCTTGCAAAAAATGAAACATCATCACGCTTAGAATGTAAACAAGCAGTAAAAACCAATTTAAATCAATCACAAAAAAACTATTTGCAACATTTCCCACTTTTTTTAGATTGTCAGAATAATCACTATGAAGTTGATTTTTAGGTACTTCCACATTTAAGGCAATCCAATATTCGCATTGGATAAAGAATAATACACAACCAAAGAAAATCACACAACAACCACACAAAAAAGATCCTTTCCCATTAATAGAAAAAGAAAATTTAACGTTAATAATCATAAAAATCAAAAAACAATCCAACAGCAAAACGCAAAACGTCAAATATCTAACACACAAGAACCAAAAATATCTCAAAAAGAAAGAAAAAAAGAGAAACTGCAGAGAAAATTTTACCACAAGATCAACAACAAACATCCGAACATAGAGAATCATCACGACTTAGAAGTCAACCACGAAAAAACTAAAAAACAATCCTTCCACAGTCTGAAATATTTAAAAAAGTTGAATTTCAAAAACAACTTCAATTTTGATTATTGTCAATTTTTTTAAAAATCATTTTGAACTTTCACATTTCTGTAAAGACATGCTGCAAACACACTCGATAAATTCGAGTTCGAATTCAGTCAATAGAATTCATTCAAATTTGTCACCTTATTATCTCTAACACAAACTCATTAGCCGACAAATATCAATCTCCAGGCAAATCTATAACTATAACTTTAAGACCTCCAGCACCTTGCTAAAATTTGACAACTAAAATAAACACTACTTATGTATTACAAACCTCCCCTATCAGATAATGCAAAGGTCAACAATATTTTCCATATTCAGACCTCAAAAACCCTCATACCAAAAATGCCAAATTAGCCTAAAGCAAAAAAGACCCATGATGATTTGGCCTAAATTACAAATATTTCAAAGATACCCCCAATTATCCAACAAATAAAAACGAAACTATTAAGACCTCCCGAACACCATAAAATAAACCATCAACAATTTTTGACACAAATGAACCCACTTGTCAAAAAATCGGAAAATAATCCAACCACACTTGAATTTCGCCCCAAAAGCTTAAAAAATATTTGACGAAACGAGCACTTCTTCAATGCTTCTTCCTCTAACAGTTGATAACTTAAAACAAGTACTTTCAAACCTTTTTACAAAATTTTCTTCTCTTTTTAATTTTTTGCTAATCTTTTTCATTGAAGCTTTTGAGGCCCTAATAAACCTTTTCATAATTTTTTGCAATCTTTTTTTCAATTTTCTATTCCCTATTTGATATATAACTCCAACTTTCCCAAATCCTTGACCACATCCACAAGTACGATAACTCAAAATCTATTTAAATGATACGAACCATTTTTAGTCGAAAAAATATTTTTTCTACTGTTCGTAATTTTCATCACTTTTTGTCATCCCTAATCATGACAAAGTGCAAATGTATAAAAAAGGCAATCGTCACATTCGCCTTAGCAACTATTCCTTTGATACTTTTTATTGAAGAATATTATAAAAAACATAAAAACATAAATTTTCCCTATAAGATTTAAACACTCAAATATCTTTTCAAAATTGCTAATCAACCACCACCAAAACAATCCCCATCAACAACTTCCCAAGAAAGTCCAATAACACCTGCAACTACTCAAAATCCCCAATCCTCAACACGCATTTGTTTTCAAGACAACCCATACACTTTTGAAGAATGACACGCACGATTATCGTAACCATTAGAACCAGTTAATCGCCAAGCATCTTTAAGCGAACCAACATATAATTTATATCCCACCTTACAACAAGATCTCAATCGAGTAAGACATATTAGTCGAAATCAAAATACACTCGAAATAAATAGACAAATTATACATCCAAGACGAAAAAGAATTTTCAAACGCCCAGAGTTCATTTTAACATACCTCAATCACCAACACCAACTACCTCAGAAAGTTCTAGCAGTACACTACCAGAAACTCCCACACTTGCTGCACAACACAGCATTTCAAATATTCCATCAGACTATCTAGGTTCAACTCCAACATCAGAACAAATCCGATAAAATCCTTTCAACCCACTGACATCACCGAACGACCACCATATTGGACAACACACTCATATACTCAAGGTGAACCCAATTCAGTTAATGAACTAATAGATATTTCTTCTGATACAACATTATCATCCCTGCCAGAAACAGTTTCACTTCCATCAACATCATCTATAAGTCAAATAAAAGTAGCCGACTACACAATTGGGCACTAAATAGGTTACAGTATAGACAAGATGTCCACAAAGATGTTCAAGAACACAATATTCAAATACTTCAACAAAATAGTCTCCAATTAAAGTTTGAAAACACAATCAGACTTAATAATATTGTACAACACCCTTATTCATTAAGCCCACCAAATATAACAGCTCAATCGCTACCCCCACCATTTATAACAACTGAAGTAATATATAAATACGATAGATATACAAAAAAACACAATTGGATATATAACATTTTATAACCCGTTTTCCAGATTATCATATACATGTATATTCTAAAAATATTAACATTTCAACACATCATTTTTCTAACATTTTCCGAACAAAGTAAACATACATCTCCTTACACAGGACCTCATGATTTGGTAGTAACACACTATGATTGTGAAGAAAACGAACAAAAAACGCTACACAAATATGCTACAAACCAAGTAACACAATGCGAATCAGAACCACAAGCTATAGAAACCACAAATATAATAGCAAAATTGTACTCAAAAGCCCGAGCAACAAGACTTACAGGCTATAAATTTACAGCGACATTTTCCGAAAAGAAATTACATTGTTCACAAGTTTCCGGTGGAAATAAAAACCGACTTGATCACGAATCTTTCTACCAAAGCAAAATAGAAAGACTCTTACATCTAAAACCCGACGATTGTAAAAATGAACTACTCAGATTAAACTTGACGAAAGCTAAAAACTCAAACAGAAAAATAGTAAGCTTTCAAGTCTTCACCGACTCTGTACATCAAGCAGAACTTGAAATATATCAAGTACATATTAAATTAGACGAAAGATACCCATACAATGGCACACACGGACGAATTATTTAAAATATTCATTAAAAAAACACTGGATACCACTATTGGAATAAATAATCCTTCAAACTGCAAAGCAGATACAAAAAATAAAGGATATCAAGAAATAATGTTTTTCGTTTGGAAAATACAAATTGAAAAAATACAACTCACACGAGATTTAAAAGACAACACTAAAATTTATCAAGAAGTTAGACTACCTTTCAAAAATGACCAAGGCTATTGATATCCTACAACAAGGACACAAGCTACCAATGTTTGGTTTCCCGAAGAAATCTGTACAACATTTCAAGTAGCAAAAATCCACGCTGGAATGATTAAATTTCTTGAAAAATATTTCATTGAATTCATCCCATTTGAAAATGTCAACCCAAGTCAAAGAAGACAGCCAAATACTAAATTCAGAAACAGTCATAAAATAGAAAACAAATAAACACGTTTTCAAATCTATCACGAAACAGAATTTGCATGTGAATATAAAAGTTCACTCTACAAAACACAATATTCCGAAATGCTTGCCGAATACGATGAAGGTTTCAATATAATCACTGGAAAAGTAAAATATAATCCCTAAGCAACACATCAACCTATCAACGAAGAAAAACCATACATCCCAGTAATTCTTCTTAAAAACGCAGGAAATTCTCGTGGAAAAATAAAACCACAAAACACTGAAAGTACACGATTACAAGAATTATCACTAATGAATAGTACATATTTTGGCACAATACACTATGAAATCCTTTTAGATATGAAAATAGATTACACAATTAGTAGAATTTTTCACGAATTGTCACTTTCCGAATTAGAAACACTACATCAACTATAAGAATTAGAAAGAACTCAGATTTTACAATCACTCGCACTAGCTGTTCTAAAAACACCCTATGCAGGATGTTTGATATCCGGAAATAGATCAACCTTTCTTGACTATGAAGGAAACATCTTATGGTTTTATACTTGCACCAAAAAAGTATCACCATCATATGTTTTTGAAGATAAACGTTGTTACAAACGAATTCCGATATTCTATAAAAATAAAGTACACTTTGTCGATACATTTTCAAGACGAACATATTTTTGAGATACCGCAGTCTCATATGGATCAAAAAACAGCCACAACGTCGTACAATTAAACTTCGACGAAGAAAAGTGCAATCTACTTACACCATGCCCTACATTAAACCAACCATTAAAAAAGTTTCACCCGAAAGTATTCGAGCGATTGCCCGCAATCCCAATATCGATCTACAATCGATAGGAATATATTCTAAAGCAGATATACAACATCACATTCGTACACCACAATTTCAAGAACTACTAACACAAATAGACTCTATACAACGACAATCGATAGATCAAAATTTAAAAAAACTTGCAGAAACCGCAGGATTTTCAGACATCGATACACAAGACTGCAGCGGATGTGTTAAAGATATTAAGGACTACATATATTTAAAGGGCGAAAAAAAATAGACCACAAGATATCTCACCATAAATATTTTTAGTTTCGTAACCTTGAAAAACGAAATTCTTGCCTTTCTACGATGGCCATATTACATCTTAGAAAGATTGACTATCTCATACGCTATGTTTAATTTAATTGGATTTCTTTTCTCATTTTTAAAGGAATCTGTAACACATGTGCAATACATAAACAAGTAAACCGACAAGCAAGCGTAGCACGCATATTATTTGCAGGATTTTTTGGAATATTTTCATCATAAATAAACAAAAAACTCTTAGATGCCCAAGTCAAAGATTACTATACAAAACTATCAACAAAACCGAACACATACGATGAATCACACAATAATACAAATACATTACCCACAGCACCACATTTACCAACCTTACATCATAGCCATCCATTATCATTAGTTTCACGAAGTTTTAGAAACTTAGCAATCACAAACTCTCCAAGGTTAAAACCAACTAACATACAAAGCCCCATTCAACATATAGTAATACAACACCCCCAAAATGACGATACATATGAATAAACTATTGAACAGCCCGATACCACTACCTTTCGACCTCAAAATAATCATTTTTTCAGCCCACGATGCGCTGACAAATTGGATCACTCCATCGATCAAACTCCCACCCTGCCAATCTCCAAAATCAATCCCCATTATCCCACTTTTTGCTTTTCCGCCACCTGATTCACTTCAAATTAAGTACACGATTACAAGAATTATCACTAATGAATAGTACATATTTTGGCGCAATACACTATAAAATCCTTTTAGATATGAAAATAGATTACACAATTTTTTAGAATTTTTCACGAATTGTCACTTTCCGAATTAGAAACACTACATCAACTATAAGAATTAGAAAGAACTCAGATTTTACAATCACTCGCACTAGCTGTTCTAAAAACACCCTATGCAGGATGTTTGATATCCGGAAATAGATCAACCTTTCTTGACTATGAAGGAAACATCTTATGGTTTTATACTTGCACCAAAAAAGTATCACCATCATATGTTTTTGAAGATAAACGTTTTTACAAACGAATTCCGATATTCTATAAAAATAAAGTACACTTTGTCGATACATTTTCAAGACGAACATATTTTTGAGATACCGCAGTCTCATATGGATCAAAAAACATCCACAACGTCGTACAATTAAACTTCGACGAAGAAAAGTGCAATCTACTTACACCATGCCCTACATTAAACCAACCATTAAAAAAGTTTCACCCGAAAGTATTCGAGCGATTGCCCGCAATCCCAATATCGATCTACAATCGATAGGAATATATTCTAAAGCAGATATACAACATCACATTCGTACACCACAATTTCAAGAACTACTAACACAAATAGACTCTATACAACGACAATCGATAGATCAAAATTTAAAAAAACTTGCAGAAACCGCAGGATTTTCAGACATCGATACACAAGACTGCAGTGGATGTGTTAAAGATATTAAGGACTACATATATTTAAAGGGCGAAAAAAAATAGACCACAAGATATCTCACCATAAATATTTTTAGTTTCGTAACCTTGAAAAACGAAATTCTTGCCTTTCTACGATGGCCATATTACATCTTAGAAAGATTGACTATCTCATACGCTATGTTTAATTTAATTGGATTTCTTTTCTCATTTTTAAAGGAATCTGTAACACATGTGCAATACATAAACAAGTAAACCGACAAGCAAGCGTAGCACGCATATTATTTGCAGGATTTTTTGGAATATTTTCATCATAAATAAACAAAAAACTCTTAGATGCCCAAGTCAAAGATTACTATGCAAAACTATCAACAAAACCGAACACATACGATGAATCACACAATAATACAAATACATTACCCACAGCACCACATTTACCAACCTTACATCATAGCCATCCATTATCATTAGTTTCACGAAGTTTTAGAAACTTAGCAATCACAAACTCTCCAAGGTTAAAACCAACTAACATACAAAGCCCCATTCAACATATAGTAATACAACACCCCCAAAATGACGATACATATGAATAAACTATTGAACAGCCCGATACCACTACCTTTCGACCTCAAAATAATCATTTTTTCAGCCCACGATGCGCTGACAAATTGGATCACTCCATCGATCAAACTCCCACCCTGCCAATCTCCAAAATCAATGCCCATTATCCCACTTTTTGCTTTTCCGCCACCTGATTCACTTCAAATTAACACATCAACGATCATGAATTCTGACACCAACTCAAACATCACAGTTTTTCAGACAATATTACAATTTAATAACTCCGATATAGAAACTCCCGATGAATTCGCAGATTCCGAACCATCTCCTTCTACCTATACCCAGACCAACTCTTCAACCTTCTCAAAACCCCCTTATCTCAGCACCACTGTACATTTCCCTCCACTCCTTCTCATGTTTCCCAAGTAACCTCAAACCTACTCCCCATTTATTTCTGAACGATCAACCAACAATTTCCCAGATAGTATTACAATTTCTGAAGAATTAGATAATCTTATAACACTCCAACAACAGTTACCGTACCCCCACACTCTCACTATTCACCAACTATCATTAACAATATTATCATCAAATCCACCAACACCTACACCAATTTCAGATTATACTCCATCATTAGCTCAATCATCCACATCAACAGAAACATCCACTAGTACTAACCGAGATTATAGAACTTTTAAACGTAAATTCCCCAATCATCCGTTCCCATCCGAACCCGGAACCGCCAGAGAATACGTTAACCATCCAGACCACACCAAAACTGCAAATTATCTT
Organism: Symsagittifera roscoffensis; assembly: GCF_963678635.1. Lineage (NCBI taxonomy): Eukaryota > Metazoa > Xenacoelomorpha > Acoela > Convolutidae > Symsagittifera > Symsagittifera roscoffensis. The sequence continues at coordinate 44,679,511 of NC_087069.1, read as the reverse complement.
CAAGTAACCCTTCCTTTATTTCCCCAATATACATTAAATCAATCCGACCCTAACCCTGAACCACATAATTTTGTAGTTGAGAATGTTTTATTACCCACCCTTCATTGGACCGCCTATTATAACTTTACTAACCCTCTTTCTCTACCACTCCATAACACCACATTAGACATCGAAAGAAACAAAAACGAACTTTATAGACTAATCACGTCACTAACACTCCGACAATTTACGGGTAGGATATAAGAAATTACTAAAATTCACCGCACCCCAAGCCAACGATTACTCAATTGAATATTACGATCGTAACATCATTCGACCTAACCAAGATCAATTTTTAGACGAAGACCGTTTTGCAAACCCACAACTAACAGAAAAGTTTTTCATCAAAACCTCCTATATATTCACACTTAACATTTTTGATAAAAAGCATGATCACAATATTTCAGAAGCACTATCCGACATACAGGCAGATGAAATTTTTTTGGGATAAATTTCATCAAAAGTAACAAAGTAACAGACCAGTAACAAAAGAAAAACCAGAAATAATACAACATAGAACGTTAGCACAAAAAAGGAGCCCTCAAAAAACCAGCATGAAATCATACTCCCACTCCTGGCCTAACCCACCAGAGAGGACGTCCTGAGCATGCTCTATAGCCGGCCTAACCCACCGTGCTACATCCACGCTTTAAGACCACACTATATTTTTGACAAGAGGTACTCAAGGGTGAGTAACTCTTAAAAAAAACTGAACAAAACCAAAACGCTTTTGCGAAAATAATTAACCAAAATCATAACTAAAAAACTGATTTAACAAAATTTAAATCACACTCGAACTACAGAATGGCTTAACACAATCGACATGCCGCTTTCAATCACGACTCAAAAAGGATTAAGAGTACGACTTGACTTCGCAGAAAAGGACTTCATTGAATCAGACCAATGACCACCTCGATGTTCAAGTATACGTACAGATCCGAGTTACAAGGCATCACCTCCAAACACAATCTTCACGCCATTCCCAGACGAGAGTGATACTCAATCAGTTCTCCACCAAAGCAGAATAAGCAATCATAGCAAAGCATCTTGAAATCAGATTGATTTCACTGGCGGTCGCAGTCATCGTCGACCAAACAACTAACAACTTAATATCGATGACTCTAGCTTCCTGGAGCATTCTTCTCCAAGAACAAAATAAGAAAATGATGATAGACAAATACCAACGATCGTCATCCATCCTCCAATTACGGAAGAAGACAAAAATCAAAAACTCAGTAAACCCCGGATGGGTGGAACCAGATCCAAACTAAATTTTATTATTGGTTATAATTTGGATATTTTATCACTATAAAAAAGTTAAAACTAACCAATCATGATCCATCTAACTGACCACCCACTTATTTGTAAGTGCTGAAATTACTTGTAATTTCAGCACCAGAGAGATTTGAATTTAACTTAGAAATTAGTTACCTCTCCAAGAGACCTTTTAGCAATCGCAATAAGCCAGTATACTCTAGATCTTTTGAGCCTAGCAGAGACTAGTTAAACACACTAAAGACTAGTAGATATGAGAGTAAGATTAGGATCGGTATTAGACTAAGATGTTGCACGAATCTATTCGGCCGAAAATAAGATAGCGTGACGTGTAGACGGTGTACCATAACTACTCTTTGAGTTAGACCAAAGAACTTAACTGACTTCGCATCACTTCAACCATGAACTTGAATTTGTACTAGATCAGGCAAAAATTCTACAGAGTACATGAGGTTACTGTTTTGCACTGAGAAGATCATTTTGAGCAAAAAGTTGAGTAAAAGATACAGAGTAAAATCAAGAAAGAGCTGAGAGAGGGGTAGCTGACGAAAGATGAATTGAAATTTGGGTATTTAGAGCTGAGAGAGGAGGTATTTGTCGGTAGTTTAGTTGAAAATAAAAAGATAATTAGTTAGGAGTGTGGGGTACCTTCAACTGGAATGTGTGGGTTTAACCAATCAGAATTGATTTTCATTATTTCGATTGTAGTCGTGTCCAATCAGATTACTGCTTCCCTTTATGGAATTCTCATATAAAAGTTGTGTCCAATCGGAAACAAAGTTTCGTTTTAGGTACTTTATACACATTGCTGTTTCCAATCAGAGGAGACTTTTAAGGACTTAATTCCTCCAATTAAGTAAAAATATACAGAAAAGCAACCGCAAAATTAAACGACCAATTTTGTTCGCAGTAAAAATAAGCAAAATTGCTGATTGATATGAGTAACAAACGAAAAAAAGTTAATAAAATCAACATCTCTGCAATTTTCTTCATCATGTTAGTTGAGTTTTTTTGTATATAATCAATGAAAAATTGCCGAGAATGGAAGTTTCTAATAATGGAATATATACTAAGCCGTTGAACTTGTAAAATAACAAGAAAAACTGTAGTAAACTTTTATTCGATGCAATTTTTATATGTTATTCAACTTTTGAACTGTATTATAACAACTCACAGTTATTTAATTTTTTTCTGAAAAATTTGATTTCTTTTTTCAAGCTTCAGTTAGGTTTCAGCATAGTTTCAGACACTTTCACAATAATTTCAAATGGTTTAGAACAATTTAAAAACATGTCTTAAAACATTGAGAAATTTTTTGGATTGGTGTAGAGAATCCTGAAACATGGTAAGATTGGGCGCCGAACTTTTTTTGAAGTTTACCATCTGAAACCTTACTATCTCATTTAGAAAACCTATTCGCTATCTTAAGACATAGGAAATCTTTTCCTTATCGTGAAACATAGCTTGGAGACCGGATGCTCTAATCCCCATCTTAAGACATGGGGTCTCCAACAACCAAACCCCCCCCCCCCCCCTCATTCTGCACCAACATATACTACTTGGGTTACAGCATTGAGATCGAAGTTGGTGACAGGAATTGAGATCGAAGTGACAGGAATTGATTGAGACTGGTAGCTGATCAACATAACTGAGATTGAACTTGTTGGCGAACACCTAGTAAATAAAAGATAAAAATTAAAACCTTACCACATATAAACATATATAAAAATGGAGTCCGCAAACAAAAATGCGGATTCTTCTTACAATTTGTGGACTCCACTTACAATTTGCAGATTCCACTTAGAAATTGCGGGTTCCACTTACAAGTTGCGGATTCCACTTACAGTGACGGATTCATCATCAGCTCAATTTAACGATACAGGGACTACACTAAACTCACAATTGAAAATGTTTTTTTTTAGCTCGTCCTAACTGATTTTGATAGTTTTTTAGGTAAATAAGTCACAATTTCCATACTCAATGACCACAAAAACGGGATAAAAATTCAACGAAAGTTTTTTTCTTTTTCACTCTTAACCCTTACAAATCTAATTGAGTGTGGAACAATTGGTGCGCAGTTGTCAGTCATCCTTGTTTGTTTCTTCACATTTCTCGAGACCGATGAAAGCTCTATTCTAAAAAAGTTAACTATTCAATTGCCAAATGTTGACTCTCAACAAAAACCTTACAGACCAGCGAAGATTTATCAAATGATGCTTTTAATTACAACAATTCCTACAAATTTATTTGAAAAATTTTATAATAGAAAAATTTCAAGATGTTATAATTTGATTGAAGTTTAAATTATTTGTTCGCTAATTAATATTTACATAAGCGGATCAACTTTATCCCTGAATTCAATGATGGCCGATATTATCTCGCTGAACCAGTCCGTATAATGTGTTATTACTTCTTCGCTATCAAACAGTTCTTGATTTCTCCATACCCAGTAACCTGACCCGGAGCTTGTCTTTAGACAAACGGAGAACATTTTGTTATCCGCTGCTCCAATAAAATCGATGGAAACTCTCAATTTATTGTTATTTTGTCCTCTCATTCTCAGTTGAAAAATGCAACAAGAATTTACCAAATATTGAGACGCGAGTTCAACGATGCCATCCAGAATCGTTTCGTATGGGAAATTGATATATACTGAGTTTATGTCAATGTCTGCTTTTGAAAGGTAATGATTGTCATACATAAAATCCGAATAAGGGCGCCTTTCAACATCCATTTGGCTGAACATGTCCATTCTCACCAATACACGAGGTAAAAAATTGCCTCCGATTGGGTTACACGGGTGCAAAGGCGAAGCTGGGGGAAAAAGACTAATATCAGATGATTGTCTTTGAGAAAAGTCTGGAGTAATGGTTTCAACATTTTCATGTTTTTTGCGCACACTGATTGACTTGTTTCTTCTTGACCTCGAAGACTGTAATACGGCTTCTGCTACTTCTGCTGGTGATAATCGTTTTACTTCACACGGCGGTAGATCATTTCTCCTCTCGTCCGTTTGAGATTGGGTTTCAATTGTCTTCAAGGGGAATGTCTGTGTTGACTCATCAACAGCAGTCTCGCACATTGTCTGACTAGCAACAGATTTTTTAGTCAAGTCTTCTTTTGAAGAAAAACCGCCGCCATTTTCTTCTCTATCGACAGGCTTTACTTTCGAACGGAATATTCGTTGAAAAATATTAGCATCAATTTCAAGGTTAGGTTCATCCACATATTGTTTAATTTGAATCAGTTGCTTATCATTTGCAGCTTTTGCTTTTATGGCACTTCCAATTTCCATTTCAATTTCTTTTGCTTTTTGCCTCAGTTTTACTCGTTTTGAATCAAGCGACGACGACAAAGCTTCGAGCTCCTTCGAAACTTTCTTCAATTGTTTTTCTTTTATTTTGTCGAAATTTTTCGAAAATGATATGAAATAGTGATCTGAATGTACATCGCAATCTGTGCATTCTACACATAATGTAAATTCACAGTTTGTGCACCAAAATTTTAACTCTTTCTTTGGATGATAGTTGCAAAATAAAATCGAAGCTCTTTTAATAGAAGTCTCTCGACCCGCATCTTGCTGATTTTTGAGATAATCCATGACTCCGTATAGTGGCTTTAAATCTGCAATAATAATTTGATGATCAGTTTTGCAAATTGCGCATTTGTAAGCATTTCCAATTTTCAAAAATTATAGGCAAGTTTTGTGTGGTCCACAATAACAATGGCCACATGGAAGCTGTCGCGGATCCTCTAAGGATTCAGTGCAGATACAGCATTCTGGCAAGCTCGATCTACCATCCATTTCCAATAAACTCAACAATGGCAGCTTCTGTTGTTGTGGAAGTAATACACTTGTTTTCGATAACTAATAACTTTTAAAAGCGAACCAACAAAAGAAATCGAAGAGGTTAGCTGTTCAAGCCATTTAAGTTTTTCATCAAAACTTGATTTGTTTAAAAAGTTTGATCAAATTTTCTTGAAACACATATCACTTAAATCAAGTTTTAACCTCGTATTATTTGTAAAAAAAAATCCAAGAATTAATTCGTCAGTCAACGTGTTCGCAAAAAGTGTCAGAGCAAACTGGAGGCTCCAACCAAACTTGCCGCAGTTAAAAAAACTACAAACAATTGGCACTTTTTTCGTAGTAACTCGTTGCAAATTCTCTCTCTACATATCTTGAAATTAGGTCTTTTTAGAACACATGTTTGATTTGGTAATGGTTTCATAGAAATTTACTATAGGCATTACCTTTAAAAAAGAATTAAAAAAAAAAACGAAGTTTTTTTTAATTAAAAAAAAACGTTTTCAATATAACCTTTGCAAATTTTTTTTTATATTTTCTTTAAAAAAATTTTGTCTATAAAAACAATCCATATCAAGATTTTTACTCAATCGCGTTCCCTGCTTGAATAAAGACTAAGTTTCCATTAATCAAACCAGTTTTTCTCGACACCAGGATATTTTTTGAAGTTTTTTAATGTGTACAATTTCCAACTTAAAAAGCTCTAATAAGATATATCACTCGACCCAATCCACTGATTTATTGTGGTGGCTGTTTCTCGTGAAAAAGGCGGAAACGCACCCGAATACAAGGTTTCTCCCCATTTTTCAATTGATCGCAAAAAAGATGAGGTTCATTACGAGGCCAAACTGTGCACTGGAAAGGAGCACAATTTTGTGTCTGTATGTTTTTGTCTGTATGTAATTTGTGCCTGTATGTTCCAGAGACAAGTCTTAAAATTTGTTCCAAAATAAAAGTGGATTCCACAAACAAAAGTTCAGTGGATTTCGCATACATATACCTGTAATGTAAATTTTGTCGGCACATTTGTTTTGTTGCCGATTCCGCAACAAGCAAATTTAGCTAGTTGTTCTGGATTCCGCAACTGTACGTGGCTTCCGCAAAAATGTAACTGAAATCCACAAAATGTAAGTGGAATCCGCAAATGTAAGTGGAATCCGCAAAATTTGTATGCGGAATCCGCAAATGTAAGCGGATTCCGCAATTTGTAAGTGGATTCCGCATTTTTGTTTATTACTGAACTTTAAAAGCATTATTTATGAACTGAACTTATGAACAATTAAAAGCTAGAGGTGGAATATTTGATTTATTATCTATAGGAACGCGCAATTTGAACGCAAAGGGACTTATCCATGTGTCAGCGGAATCCACAAATTAATCTTAAAAAATTGTTTAACTATGAGGAAGTCAAATCTTTCATTTTGGTTTCAAATGGGTTTGAAATGGCTGTTCAGGGTTTAAAAGGGCAATTCATGTTTGAAATGGGGGCAGTTAAGCCACTCATCATTAATTGAGATGGGATGGTTCAATTTGAAGTGGCAGCTAAGTCACTCATCATTATTTGAGATGAGATGGTTCAGAAATTATCATCGCACTCATCAGTATATGAAGCATCGCACTCATCAGTATCGTACACAAAAAAAAGAGTTTCTTACATTAGAATTTACTTAGGCAGTGTTACCATTGGAAAATAGCGAAAAAAAATTTGATCGTCATCGATTATTTAGTGTTGAACAATTATTCAGAGGTAAATTAAAGAGAAAAGGCAAATGGAATGTCCCCAGTGGTATGGGGTGTGGAAAGTAGGTCTATGTGTATGTGTGTGGTTGGTGAGTCACCCCATACGCTTATCCAACTGCCACAAAAACAATTTAAAGAAATCCATTAACCCAAAGTAAATCTAAAAAGTTTGAATATAAATCAAAATTGTAAGTTTTTTTTATTAAACTTTCGAATCTCAGTATAAAACGGGACAAATTTTGCGTACTTTAATGACAATATTTTTGAATTCCTCGGTCAACCCTGATCAACCCGGCTTGGCCATAAGCAATTTAATGGCTACATGCGAATCAATGATAATTTTTTACTTCTAGATGAAAAACCAATGTATAATTTTTTAGTCAAATCTGATAGTATAACGTGCTCAGTATATTATCTGCTGATGATAATAGCTGTTGATAGTATAACGTGCTCAGTATAATAACTTTAGTTACTCAGCGTTTTAAAATCCGCGAGTCTAAGTGGCGTGTATTTTTTAAATGATTTAGATGTTGGTCAGAACAGCTTTGAAAAGAATTTAAAGCATTTTGTTCAGAAAACTTCATTTGAACACCTGTTTGCTTTTTAGCATGTAAGTTACAGACAATAAGTTTGAGAAGCTACTTCATTATTAAATACGTATTACAGGTCTGCAATAAGCGCAATCAACTCGGCTAAAATCAAATGGTTTTTGATGCTAAAATCGTATGACACGTTAATAATGTATGCTCTGGAATATATGTATGTATTCGAAATGAAATTCAGCAAACACGAGAACGTAGAAGCTCAGTTGGCTTTTCTTTTAAATGTATTTCGAGCTTCTTTGTCAACTTTCCTGCTAATTTTTTTCGAGTATTTTTTGTTAAATTAATCTATTTCCACAACAGATACAGATGTTATCGTTTAGCAGAAACGTACGGAGCTCGATAAATATTTTCTTTATCGTTTTAGTTATAATTTTTATCCAACTATATTGGATTAGAAATATGAAAAGAGAGCGATTCCGTACTTCTCAAGAGAGACTGGGAACAAAGTCAGATACTTTTCAGCGAGAGTTGGACAACGAAGACTACTGGGAGTGTTTGCATCGGAATAGGTAGACTCGATTAGAAGTTGAAATGTAAAACTACTAAATTAGCAATCCTTTCACGCATGATGAAATCCGCATAAGCTTAACAGGTCGATCAGTTAATCGGTTTTTACTTTAAATTGCGGATAACATATACCTAACAATTTAAGAAAACTACAGGCAAGAGGGAGGGGGGTTGTAGTTTATATATTAAGAAGGGTCGAGAAAGCTGTCAAAATGTCAATTTGATACTTTCAAAAAAAGAGGCCCAAATGACGATTATCTGCCCTGCATTTAAACGACAAACTCGAACAGTAAGGCTAATATGCTCAAACCTGATTGGCTGAAAAATTACAAAGTGAATTATCTCCTCTCTGAAAAGATTAGGGTAGGATGGGGGGGGGGGGGGGGTGTTCAAAAAATATATTGAATGGAAATATTTGCAAAAAGAAAAGATCTGATAATAATTTTCTTGAAACTGAATCAGATAAGAAACCTTAAAATTCTGATCGGGTACCCTGAATTAGCCCGAAAATCAACTCCCATCCAAAAGCACCAATTTATTCCATGCCAACATCAGAGCTCCTCATAAACCCAATTAATTCGGCTACGAGTTCAATTTGCGATCCGAGATCCGAAAACTTACGGGTCATTTTAATTTTGAGCCATTCATCGCGAACTGACTTAAGACAAGCGATTCGCCAATCGTACGGAAACGTTACTTCGTTGAACTCGCATACCTTAAATGGAAAGTTCACGAAATTCTTTCTTGTCGGCGAGATAAATGACGAACGACACGAAGAATCGTTACGAGCCGAGAACGAAAAATATCACGATATTATTGTTGCAAACATTGCCGAAGACTCTTTCAGCACGACTCTCAAGATATTAATCGGAATGAAATTCGCGTCTTGTTTCTGCCCGAAAGCCGAGTACTTCATTAAAGCCAAAGATGATGATTATATACGGCTGAAACTTCTGGATAAAATTATAAGTGACGAGCAAGACGCGTTAAATAAAAGAAATGAAAAAAGAAACCGAAAATCATTAGCTAGGAATTTAGAAGTTCCGGGTAAACTATATATGGGAAATTGTGGGATAATTAAAGTTCAACGACCCGATCCCAAAAATGACAGTAAAAGTTCATGGCTAGTTCCTTATGATCAATATAGCGAATATTCTTACCCGCCTTATTGTGCGGGCTCATTGTATATTATATCAATGGGAGCAATACGAAATCTCGCTCAAGACTGTCCACATACATGCATAGGGTTAGAACCACGAAATCGAGAAGAAAATCAAGAAAAACCCTGTTTTTGGACATTCGAAGACACATTCATTGGGTCGTGTATTTTCTTCACGCAAAAAGACGTGAACAGAGTAAATGTGCAGTACAGATCGGCTGTTTTTACCGGAAGTTCAAAGTATAGAGACAGATTAGATCCGGAAATGCATATTGTTGTTCGCGGTTTGGCAACTTACGTGGATATGGTTGAAGCGCATCAGTATTATACAGAACGAAACTTAGTTTAATAGCATCCTTACTGTCAAGGGCTTACGGAGGGATCTTGACAACCCCTAACTGAAGATGTCGTTCTCTTCATCAGTCAGAAATCGAAAATATTTTGTTTCTTTCATTTTGATCGAACCACACTGAAGCGCACTTAACAAACGCGTTTTCAGAGCCAAATATTAACACTGATGCGACGCACGCGAACACACATCTAAATAGTTTGCATAAAATTTTTCAAAAACTTATAAGAACGTTGTTCAAAATCTTTTTTTTTCGAAAAAGTTTTAGGTTCGCAGAAACATTAGCATAGTTTTGAGCTTATATTTGTAAAATTTACGTCACATAAACAACTTCAAGGTATATTCTCGGAAGCTTATTTCATTTCACGTAACATAAATAGCAAGAACTTGCTCATCATTTTTTTTGAGAATTTCCGTTCTATTCTTGAATTCGAAAACTCTTTCTCAATAAACGGAACTGTCTCCCACGTATCAATCCATAATTTTCAATCTATTTTCGTGTAACTTGAAATTGATTAACATTACATTTTATTAACCCAACAATAGAATCAAAAAGTTAAATTAACAGCTATTTCTAGGTTAATTTAAGTCAGTTCGACTGCAAGAATAAGTTCTGCTGAAGGTCAATTTCTGAATTTGGTCAATATCATTGCTGACCCTGGTTGACCAAAAAGTATAGAAAATTGCATGAAAGGTCTATGATTAGTATTTTTCATATATAGAAATTGTATGACTAGCATTTTCCATAAACCAGAAATCTTGATTTTTTACATTTTAATTTCTCAAAACTTTTTGTATGTGTTCGTAACCGAAAACAAATGACATAAACCTTGGGTACTCAAACGTAGTGACCAAAGGTTTGGCCGTCTCAAAAAATTCATTGCAAACAGCCTTAATTGTTTTAATTCTGTCTCACAAACACAAGTAATATAACGAAAGTAACGAACTTTTACTTTTTGGCAAATTTTTTCAAAGATGATTATTTCTAAACTTTGATTTTTTTCAAATTACCAGACATTGATCAAGGCATGCAAAAACATGTCATACAAAAGAAAGAGAAGTTATAAGCGTTTTTGAAAAAGTATTGAAGAGAAAAGGAAAGAAAATCCAATATTAGTATATCCAGGACTACGTTATACACACAAAAAATTAATTTTTGCATGCAATCTTTTTTTTCAAAAAATGTTTGTTTTAGTACGAAAATCAATTTGCGGTTGAAAAAAACACAAAAAAACTTTTAAGGGCAATTTCAAAAACACTTCTATGGAAATCGTATGAGTAGCTTTTTATTGAAAAAATGTTTTTCTTTTGTATTTTAATACGATACACCGAATTGCCAAAACAAGAGAAAAGTTTTTCGAAAATTCGACGACACCGTTTTAGCAAAATGTATGAAATTTTTATGATTAGTATATTTTCATAGATTCTATGGAATTGTATGATGAGCATTTTTTGGTCTATGGATGTCAACCCGAGACCTTCTTACTTGGAGCCCTGTTGGTATGAGTATTTGGTCCCAAATACGGTACATTTTTCTTCAAAATTGGATAGTTAACGAGTGTGCACCCTTCTAATCAAATTCAACACCCAGCCTCAAAAGCGGATTCCACAACAAGGACGCTCCCTTTGTTCCCCTTTTGTTGGTTCATTCTCTTTGATCGTTCCGACAAAAATTCAACATGTTTAAAGGTTTGTCTCTGGAATCTTGGAACATACAGACAAAAATATGTGCGCCCAGTGCACAGTGCACAGTTTGGCCTCGTAATGTCAATTTGATTTATCGCCCGAATATGGCAATGAATCTTTCAATCAGGGGAACAACAGAGTTTCTCCATTATAAAGGTAGTTTGAACTTTTTGTCCGTGAAAAAATGTTATAAATTAAGGTTGCTCAACAAACTGAAATCAATTCTCGAAAAAATTAAATTGCTCATTTTTAGACATCGATTAAATTTAGAAGTACAGCAACAGTCCTCTCATCAATTTGAGGCTAAACAGTGTAGTCTGTGAAATGTAAGCGAATTCCGCAACACGGAAGCTCTCTTTGTTCTTGTTTTGTTATTCCATTCTCTTTGGTCGATCAGAGGATATTTTAGAATTTAAATACTTGTTTTTGGTTTCCAGAGACTGAAACACTAAAATTTGCGTCTATCCAGTGCACAATTTGGGCTCGTTTTGAAACTTCTGAATACATGGTTAGGGCTGTAAGTAAATGGATTGGAAACTTTTTGTGGCCTTTTTTTATGGAGGGCATTACGGTTGAAAATCTTCATTGAAAAAAACTTGCTAAAAAGACCTCAACAGAGTCCAGTAGCCTTGATGTCAAGTCTGATGGCAGTTTCATAATGGTTGTCATATTGGGAAAGCGTTAGCTTCAAACGATAAAAGATTCGACTCTATCTCAATATCATGGCTGCAACCGTCTAGGATTGTTACAAAAATGCCGCAATTTTCGTTGACTTGGGTGCGTGGACGCAACTTAGAGGCAGAAATACAGTGAGCTAGTGTTTGAGTGAGCAAGGTTGTCGGTACGAGCTTTTATGATATCAGATTGGTCGTTAAAATGCGCAACTCAAGTGAATTCCATCTTTGAACTCGGATTTGTCAGAACAGTAGGAAATAGATTAATCAATCAGTTCGAAGTTCCTTTTTTCACGGGAAATTGAAAATAAAACGGCTCAATGAATAATTTTGAAAGAGGCGCATATTCGCAAAAACATGATGCGACTTTTCACTTCTTAAGTTTTTTTGTTTGAGCAACCTTAGCTTGTTCCATTTGGGTTTTTTCTGGTTCGTTCAATTCGAATAGGGTACATATCGCATATCGCCTGTGACTACTCGTAGTTTTTGTTAGGTTTGGGTTCTCATTAAAAAACAACAACGCGGTTGCCAGTTTCTCCGTTGACAACATAATTCATTCTATGTGATTAATCAAAAACTACTTTTTTTTTATCAAATACTGATTAACAGCTTTAACTGATGACTAACGTTTTTCGATTTTTCATCCATTTTTGGAACGTTCCGCGAGCATTTCTTATTATAAAGTTCGTTTTTTCATGCACTTTTTGTGAACCATTTACTATTTCATGATTTATTCCAATAAATGTTTTCAGGGCATTTTTGAGTTATAACCGATGTGGTTAACTCATAGAGTAATTTCGGATAGGGTACACCGTCTGCTCGTCACGCTATCTTATTTTCGGCCGGATAGATTCGTGCAACTTCTTAGTCTAATACCGATCCTAATCCTACTCTTATACTTTCTAGTCTCAGGGTGTTTAACTAGTCTCTGCTAGGCTCAATAGATCTAGGGTATACTGGTTTGTTGCGGCTGCTGAAGTTCTCTTGGAGAGGCAACTAATTTCCAAGTTAAATTCAAATCTCTCTGGTGCTGAAATTACAAGTAATTTCAGCACTTACAAATAAGTGGGTTGTTAGTTAGATGGATCATGATTGGTTAATATTAAATACTTTACAGTGGTAAAATATCTAACTTATCCAATCATAAAATGTAGTTTGGATCAGGTTCCACCCATCCGGGTTTTACAGAGTTTTTTAGAATTATCTTTCTGCAATTCAAAGGATGGATGATGAACGTTGGTATTGGGCGAACATCGTATTCTTGTCCGGTTCCTCTTGTTAGAGAAGTTCCAGGACGCTGGAGTTTGGGGCATTGATCGTTGTGTCTTCTTGTGACAACGACTGTGTTTCCCAACGAAATCAATCTGATTTCAAAATGGTTTGCTATGACGGGTTTTTCTGTATTATGTAGAGAACTTGTTTTGTGTTCAACCTCGTCTGGGAATGGCGTGGAGATTGTGCGTGGAGGGGATTCCTTGTAACTCGGATCTGTACGTATACTTGAACATCGAGGTGGTCATTGGTCTGGTTCAATGAAGTCCTTTTCTGCGAAGTCAAGTCGTACTCTAAATCCTTTGAGTTGTGATTGTGGACGGCATATCGGTTGTGGTTAGCCATTCTTGTTCGAGTGTAGTGGGGTCATTTTGTCTTTGGATGTTCGTCTTTGTTGTTGTGTGCTGATCTATATACTGCAAGGTATAATTTACATTGTATAAAATTTTTATTTGTTCAGTTTTTTAATTATGAATTTAGTTAGTTGTTTTCACAAAAGCATTTTGTTTGAGTTCGGTTATTTTGAAGAGTTACTCACCCTTGAGTACCTCTTATTAAAAATAGAAGTGTGATCACAAAGCGTGGATGTAGCACGGTGGGTTAGGCCGGCTATAGAGCATGCTCAGGACGTCCTCTCTGGTGGGTTAGGCCAGGAGTGGGAGTATGATTTCGTGCGGTTTCTTTGAGAGGTCCTGTTATGTGATAACGTTTTATGTTGGGTTTATGTTGGTCTTTCTTATGTTCATTTGGTTGTGTCCTTTTCTCAAAAATCAAATTGTTTTTGTTATGGGTTTGTCTTTCGACTTTTTTGTGTTTTATTATTTCTTTCTTAGACTTTATAATAGTCTTCAAAAGAATAAATTATCCAGTTTTAAGCTGGGTTAAACCGGTTTGGTTACCGTTGGTTTTCTTTTCTTAGTCATGCTGTTATTTTATGATTTGTGGTGTTTTGTAAGCTGCGTTGGTTAGTTTTAGTATATAATTCCTTTCCAACCGGGTTAAAGGAAAGTTTGAAACTTGTTATCGTGTGTTAGAGTTGTTGAGTTTGAAAACTTGAAACTGAAATTCATTATTTAAACAATTCTTTGTGGGCGAGCTGTGCGAGTTTGGATAGAATTCTTGTGCGAGTGAATGAAAATATCAAAAGGTTAGTACTGCATTTTCATTTTATTAATTTATTACATAGAATTTCAATTTTACTGCTAGTTTTAGGGGAAATTTAAAGTTATAAGATTTCATCATATTTAAATTTACTGCTTTATGGGGGAATAATTTATCAATTAATTTACTACATTTGGTATAACTTTTATCAGATTATTTTGTGAAAAATATTAAAGAAGTTTAGAATAATTTTAACAAGTTTTTATTTTTTCTTTTTCTTTTCTGTTTTTTGCAGATGATCGTGGTATGAAGACTAAAAATCTAAAAGAAACATGAGTAAAGAATGGTTAGTATTAATTTAAATTTATTAGTAAAGAATATTTGAAACCATACTTACCTGTTAATCGTCTGGGAAAAAACCGTGGGGGAAGATGTCGTGTATCATGTCGGAATTTGTTAGTAACTTTGCTAGTATGCGAATGATGTTTTTAGTTTGAAGCAGTAGCCAAAGCAATTGAAGTGCTTTAATAGTTTTTAGTTCTTCGGTGCCTACTGCAAACTCATAAGGTGTGTTTTGAATGAGATTATATATTTTGTGATTGTATTTAGTATTGTGAATAAATTCTAATTTAGGGATTTCTATAGGTTGGATAAATTCAGGTGGGATAAGGAAGGGTCTGGATTCTTCAGCATTAAAGGTCTTCGTGATGGGACAAAATATATACATTTGTGTTATTGGGTCATAATTGCGGAGGATGCCGTGGAGGTTAGTATCTTTGATGCAATAGGTGAAATTTAGAAAAAATGGTGAAGTGTACTTCGAGTTGAGAAACTGAGAACGATGGTGTGGTTGTCTTGATGGAGTATGTAGATCAGAATGATTTTGTATGAAGCGATAGTATGTATATGTGTGAGTTTGTTTAGTGCGTAGCATAATGTCATGTGAACAGTGCAAATCGCGTTCATGTGGTGCAAGGAAGTGAAAGGTTAGTGAAACTAATTGAAATTTTTCTTTAAAACTTTCGTAAGCTTGCATATCGGTTAGTGCATCAAAAATGTTGAGTGTGAATACATATGATGTTTTGAGGAAGAATTTTTCTGTTAGTTGTGGGTTAGCGAAGCGGTCGTTATCTAAAAATTGGTCTTGATTAGTTCGGATGATATTATGGTCGTAATATTCTAGTGTAAATTCGTTAGCTCGGGGTGCAGTGAATGTTTTTAGTGATTTTTTATATACTATATAAGTAAATTGTCTAGGTGTTAGTGTTGCGGTGAGTCTATATAGCATATCTTTATTCTTCTCTATATTGCTATGAGTATTAGATAGTGGCAGGCAAAGGGGATTAGTAAAATGATAATATGTTGTCCAATGAAGTGTAGGCATTAAAACATGTTCATCTACAAAACTACGTGTGTCGTTAGTGTCGTTAGGTGTGTTTAAAGTATATTGTGGAAATGAAGGTAAGGTGATTGCTAGAAAATCTTTCGTGTTGGTGTGGTGTGGATGATTAATGTATTCGCGGGCTGTTCCTGGTTTGGTCGGGATTGGATGGTTTGGGAATTTTCTTTTAAAAGTGCGATAAGCTCGGTTAGTGCTAGTTAGGGATTCGGTGGATGTTGATGATTGTGCTAATGATGCAGTATAGGCTGAGGAGGGTGTAGGAGTAGGTGTGTTTGAGGATTCTATTGTGGATGAAATTTGATTGATTGTGAGGGTGTTAGGGTGAATTAGCTGTTGTTGTAGGGTGATAAAATTATCAAGTTCTTGGGAGATTTGGGGAGTATCGGGAGAATTAGATGATCGGTCGGAATGAAATGGAGAATAGGTTGGGGTTACTTGTGAAGCATAAGAGGGAGTAGAAATGGGCGGGAGTGGATTATTTGTTGGGATTGGTTGAAAAAGGGGATTTGAAAAAACTGAGGAGTTGGTCTGAAAATTATTGGATGGAGATGGTTCGGAGTCTGCAAATTCGTCAGGGGTTTCTATATTAGGGTTGTTGAGTTGTGAAATGGAGTATAAAACTGAAATATCTGAATTAGTATCCGAATTCATGCTTGATTTTATATTACTAGTTGGAAAATCGGGTGGCGGGAAAGCAAAAAGTGGGATTATTGTGGTTGGAGTGTTGAGGTTGGTTGGATGGGAATTTGAGCGGTGTAGGGATCCAAGTTGTCGGCTCATCGTGGGCTAAAAAAGTTATTATTTTGAGACTGAAAAGCGGTGGTATGGGGTTGTTCTATAATTTGTTCGTATGTATTATCATCTTGTGAATGATGTGTCATTATATGTTGTATGGGACTTTGCGATATGTTTGGTCTAAAATTTGGGTTATGTGTTATTGCTAGGTTTCGGAAATTAAGACTAAGGATAATGGATGGTTATGTGGTAGGGGTAGCAGCTGTGGTGCTGTAGGCGTTACTTCTATGTTATTATGTTCTTCGTTGTACGTGTTCTGTGTTGTTGCTATTTTTGTATTATATTCTTTGATTTGTGCGTCTAGAAGAATTTTGTTAATTGATGATGAAAAAATTCCAAAAAATCCTGCAAATAGTATGCGTGCTACACTTGCTTGTCTATTTACTTGTGTGTGTATAGCACATGTGTTGTAGATTCCTTTTAAAAGTGAAAAGAGAAATCCTATAAAGTTAAACATTGCGTATAAGATAGTTAATTTTTCTAAGATGTAATAGGGCCATCCTAGAAAATTGAGAATTTCTTTTTTTAGTGTCACAAAGCTAAAAATATTTATAGGTGAAATGTCTTGTGGTCTGTATTTTTCACCATTTAGATATATATAGTCTTTAATGTCTTTAAAATATCCGCTATAATCTTGTGTATAAATATCTGCAAATCCTGTGGTTTCGGCAAGTTTGCGTAAGTTTTGGTCAATTGATTGTCTTTGTATAGTGTCCATTTGTGTTAATAATTCCTGGAATTGTTGTGTTCTAATGTGGTGTTGGATATCAGATTTGGAATATATTCCAATTGATTGTAAATCAATATTTGGGTTACGGGCAATAGCTCTGATGCTTTCGGGTGAAAATTTCTTGAGTGATTGCATTAACGTGGGGTATGGGGTAAGGAGATAATATTTATCTTCATCAGGGTTCAATTGTACTACAATGTGGCTATTCTCTGATCCACATGGGACTGCGGTATCCCAAAAATATGTTCGTCTTGAAAGTGTGTCAACAAAATGTACTTTATTTTTATAAAAGATAGGGATTCTTTTAAAGCATCTTTTATCTTCAAAAACATATAGTGGTGATACTTTTTTGGTACAAGTATAAAACCATAAGATGTTTCCTTCGTAGTCTAGAAAATTTGATCTATTTCCTGATAGTAAATATCCTGCGTAGGGTATTTTTAATACTGCTAGTGCAAGTGAATGTAGGATTTGTGTCCTTTCTAATTCGCATAGTTGGTGAAGTGTTTCTAATTCGGAGAGTGACATCTTTTGAAAAATTCGACTAATCGTGTAGTCTAACTTCATATCTAAGTGGATATCATAGTGGATATTACCAAAATAAGAATTATTCATTAGTGATAGTTCTTGTAAACGTGTGCTTCTAGTGTCATGTGGCTTTAGATGTCCACCAGGTTGACCATTACTTTTTTGAAAGTTAACTGGTATATATGATGTTCCTTCGTGTAGAGGATGACCTGTGGCATAGGGGTCAATTTTTATTTTTCCAGTGGTCATGTCGAAACCTTTTTCGTATTCAACTAATATTTCAGAATATTGTGTTTTGTGAAGTGGGTTTCTGTATTTGCATGCGAGTTCTGTTTCTTGATATATTTGAAAACGTGTTAATTTATTTTCTATATTATGGATATTTCGAAAATCAGTACTTTGTTTTCGTGATGGATTGACTTGTTCATATGGAATTGATTGTATAAAAATTTTTTCGTGAAATTTTATCATTCGAGCGTGTATTTTTGCTACTTGAAATGTTGTACTTGTATCTTCGGGAAACCAAACAATTGTTGCTTGTGTCCGTGTTGTAGGGTCACAATAACCTTGATCGTTTTTACAAGGTAGTCTAATTCCTTGATAGATCATTGTGTTGTCAGATAAATCTCGTGTGAGTTGTACTTTTTCGAGTTGTATTTTCCAATCGAAAAACATTATTTCTTGATATCCTTTATTTTTTGTGTCTGCTTTGCAGTTTGATGGATTATTTATACCAATGTGTGGTATCCAGTGCTTATCGTATATGTCATAAGTTAATCTTCCGTGTGCGCCGTTGTATGGGTATTTTTCATCTAGTTTGATGTGTCCTTGATATCTTTCAAGTTCTGCTTGATGTACAGAATCGGCAAAGACTTGAAAATATACTATTTTTCTGTCGGTTTTTTTATTTATTGTGATGTTTAGTCTGAGTAGCTCGTTTTTACAATCATCACGATTTAGATGTAGAAGTCGTTCTATATTACTTTGGTAGAATGATTCATGGTCAAGTCGGTTTTTATTTCCGTTTGAAACTTGTGAACAATGTACTTTCTTTTCGGAAAATGTTGCTGTAAATTTATATCCTATGACTGTTGTTGCTCGGGCTTTTGAATATAGTGTCGCTATTACATTTGTAGTTTCTATAGCTTGTGGTTCCGTTTCGCATTGTGATACTTGATTTATTGCATATTTGTGTAGTGTTTTTTGTTCATTTTCTTCACAATCGTAATGTGTTACTATTAAGTCTTGGGGTCCTGTGCGGGGAGAAGGATTTATGTTCTGATCGGAGATTATTAGAAAAAGGAGTTGGAGAAAAATCAGTATTTTTAGAATATACATGTGTATGATAATCCTGAGTACGGGTTATAAAATGTTATGTAACCAATTGTCTTTTTGGTATATCTATCGTATTTATATATTATTTCAGTTGTTATAAATGGTGGTGGTAGCGATTGAGCTGTTATATTTGGTGGGTTTAATGGGTAAGGATTTTGAGCAATAGTGTTTAGTTTAACCGTGATTTCAAATTTTAATTGTAGACTATTTTGTTGGAGTATTTGGATGTTACGGTCACGAATGTCTTCGTGAATGTCTTGTCTATACTGTAATCTATGAAGTGCCCAGTTGTGGAGTCGGTTACTTTCTGGGTGTTGTCCAAATAATGGTGGGGGTGCTGTGAATGTGTTCCAGTCTAATCTTAAAGGGATATTTGTTGATGATTGTTCTCGATATCTAGCGTCGAGGTTATTTGGAAAATTTAGGGGGAAAGGCGTCGGTGAAATCTGGCTTATTGATGGTGTTGACGGTAGTGATAATGTTTCTGGTAGTGATGATGATGTTGTTGTATCCGTAGAAATATCTTTTGGATCATTTATTAAATTTGGTTCACCTTGTGTGAATGATTGTGTTGTCCAAAATGGTAGTCGTGATGTTTGGTTTGGGGGGTTAAAGGGATTTTCACGTATTTGTTCAGATGTTGGTGTTGAACCTAAGTAATCTGAGGGTAGACTTGAGGTGCTACGTTGTGAAAGAAGTGTAGGGGTTTCCGGTAAAATGCTAATTGGGTTTTCCGGAGTAGTTGGTGATGGGAATTGGGGTATATCAAAATGAACTCGAGGGGTTTGAAAATTTCTATTTCGTCATGGATGTATAATTTGTCTATTTATTTCAACTGTATTTTGGTTTTGACTGATATTTCTTATTCTACTTAATTCTTGTGGTAGTGTTGGGTACAAGTTATATGTTGGTTCACTTAGAGGTGCCTGTCGCTGAACTGGTTCTAATGGTTCAGATAAGCGAGCGTGTCGTTCTTCAAAAGTGTATGGGTTATCTTGGAAAGAAATTCGTGTAGATGTTTGGGTGTTTTGGGTAGTTGTAGGTATTGTCGGGTTTTCTTGGGATGATGTCCGTGAAGACTGACTGTGTGATTGTTGGTTAGCAATTTTTGAGGGTTTTTTGATTGATTTCTTTTAGTGAAAAAATTTATGTTTATTGTAGTATTCTTCAAGAAAAAGAATTAAAAGGATTGTTGCTAAGGCGAATTTTATGATTGCCTTCTTTATAAATTTGCATATTGTCAATATTAGGGATGATAAAAATGTTATAAAAATTACAAATAGTAAAAAAATATCTGTTCTACTAAAAATGGTTCGTATCATTTAAATAAATTTTGGGTTTTCGTACCTGTGAATATTGTCAATGACTCGGAAATATTGGAGATATATTTCAAATAGGGAGTAGAAAATTTAAAAAATATTGCAAAAAATGATTAAAATTATTATAAAAGCTTCAAAAGTATCAAAGAGGAATATGAATAAAAGTTTAAGTATTGCTAAAAAGTTTATGAAAATGTTGAAAATTATGTTGACTGATCGAGAGAAGAGCATTTAAGAAATGGCTTCTTGGTCGAATATTTTTTGTTATTTGGGGCGATTTTCAAGTGTGGTCGAATTATTTATTGATTTTTTGACAAGTGGGTTGAGTTTTGTGAAAAATTGTTGGGGGCGAATTTTATGGTGTTTGGGAGGTCTTCTTTGCTTTATTTTTATTTGTCAGGTGATCTGGGGTATTTTTGAGAGTTTTGTTCTTTAGGCTAAATTAGTATGGTCGTACTTTTACTTTAGGCTAATTTAACATTTTTGTTTGGGGGGTTTTTGAGGTCTGAATTGGGAAAATATTGTTGATCTTTGCGTTAATAGATAAGGGAGGGTTATGATTTTATGGTGGTATTTATTTTAGTTGTCAAGTTTGAGTGGTTTGCTTACTTTTGACCTGGAGGTTGTAAAGTTATAGTTATAGATATGCCTGGAGTTAAATATCTTTCGTCTAATTGGTTTGTGTTAGAGTTATAGAAGGTGACGGATTGAATGAATCCTATTGGCTAAATTTGAACTAGAATCGCTGCGTGTTTGCAGCATGTTATTTTGAAAAATGAAAGTTCAAAATGTTTCAGAGGTGCAAATATTATTAATTTTAAAATTGAAGCTGTTTTTGAAATTCAACTTTCTTTAATATTTTAGATTGTGGGATGAATGTTTTTTAGTTTTTACGTGGTTGATTTCTAAGTCGTGATGACTCTCTATGTTCTGATTTTTCAACTTGTTCTTGGGGCATAATTTTTTCTATCATTTTCCTATTTTTCCTTTCTTTTTGAGATGTTTTTTGATCTAGCTTTTTTGTATTGTTTTTGGTTGTAGTTGGTTTTTTATTTTGTTTTTCAAGGTGAATGTCGTTTTATTCATTTATTTCATTTTCCATATGTGGGTGATTTTGAATAACTTTTAAACCTGTGAAAGAATATAATTGAGTTAGTTCGCGTAGTGCGTATTCTTTTGGGTAGTAAGGCAAGAGATTGTTTCTATGTTGAACAATTTCTTTTTTGTCTGAATCGGTGATTTTATAAGTTACGTCTGTGGGTTTGGCGATTATTTGGTACGTTCCTTTACGAAGGGGTTGTAGATTTTTAGAAATTCCTTTTTGGGTATTAAAAACAGGTATGAAGACAAATGTTCCAATTTTTAAATCTGATGCTGGTGTAAAGCGTGAATTTATTTGTTCGTTATTGTTCTGCCTTTGTAACAATTTTTTTGTTACTTTTTGGTAAATTTCATTGTGTTTTTTATCTCTATTTAAAATCCATTCGGTGTGTGTACCGGAGGCTAATTTAAGGATTTGTGGGTGATGAAAATGATCTTCATCATGTGTGTGTAAAAGTAGGTTATAACAAATTGAGTTTTTATTTGGTTGGCAATGACCTTGTGTATTTTTATGAGAATTTGCTGTAAACATAATTGGTTTACGTGGCTTTTGATTAAAAACCATTTCGTATGGTGACATTCCTAGATTTGTCGTAATTTGTGAATTATATGCTAAGAGAAATAATTTTACATCTGCTGACCATTCTGTGTATCTTGTATCATTTCCAGTTATGATACATCTAAGATATTCTTGTAGTGAACGGTTCATACCTTCGACTAAACCGTTTGTCCAAGGTGCATGAGATGTACGCGGTTTGCGTTTTATGTTGTATAAATGACATAGTGTGATAATTTTATTATTTATAAATTCTGTACCGTTGTCTGTAACTAAGATTTCTGGTAATCCGAATTTGGCTATCCAGTGTTCATAAAGTGTTGTGTAAGCATAATAAGCGTTACAATGTGGTACTGGGTTGAGTGCTACATAATGTGTAAATGCGTCAACAATGACCATAATGTAGGAGTTTCCTTCAGAGGATGGTGAAATTGGTCCTTTTGTATCGAATGATATACGGTGGTTAAAATATTAACTTTGTCCTTTAAAATTTTGTTTTTGTGCTATTTGTTTTTGATTTGGATAAGGTTTATTTAGCTGACATACTATACAATCATTGCATAGTACTTTTATCCAAATTGGTGCATTCGGGAAATAAAAATTTTGTGTAAAATTTGAATTTGTTTTTCTCTGATCCAGAGTGTCCTTTAATGTTTTGTGTATGTGAAATGTTAAAAGCTATTAGAATCATACTTGATGGGAGACAGGGAACTGTAGTATCATTTAAGTGATATTCTAGAAGGTCTGTGTTTTCATTATTTGATGTATTATTAAATTTTCTAAAATATCGGAGGAGTGTTTTATTTCCTAAAATTGTGGTATCTGCCTTTACGGGCTTAGTTTTGTATTTGTGCCATGATTTTAGTTGTCTAATTACTGGGTCAAGATTTTGATATTGTTTCAAGCTATTAATTGTAACTTTATCTGTTGGAGGGAGAAAAATGTTTTCAATTTCTAATTTAGATAGGGGAATTGTGTCAAGTGGGTCATGGAGGTCAAAAACTTGATTTATTGTGTATTTTGAATCTTTTGTTTGTGGTCCTGATAAATTTATTTTATCAGTTAAATTTTTTTTTTCAATTATCGGAAAAGGGTTTTTTATGCGAGTGGTGTTTTATTCGTTTTTGTTGGGTGTTATTTTTTATCCATTGTGAGTATGGAATTGGTTTGAAAGTTGATGTTCCAAGTAGATCAACTTCGTAGTGATTATTTTGGCAATCTAAGTAAAGTGGGAAGTGTTGGAGATTATTTAATTGTGATTGTTCAATGTCAGTTTTTACTGCATATTTGCATTCCAGTCGGGGTGATGTTTCGTCTTTTGCAAGGTAAAATTTTATATTTTTAGGTATTTCAACTGTAGTTTTTCGTGTAAGTAATTCAGGTGGTGTATTTCGACTTAATGTATCTGGTAATGCAAGATTCTTTCCTGCTGTCCAAACTATATGTAAGTTTGGAAATTTCATTAGTATTAATTGAAATCTATAAACTCGATGATTTGGATTTGACTTTTGTGTAAAGAGAAAAATGATTGGTTTATGATCTGTGAATAGAACTGTTGGATATTTTGATCCAAGTATTAGAAATTCATATTCTGTAAGTGTATAAATTATAGCTGTACATTCTCTCATTAGAGTTGAGAGTCGTAGCTCTGCTTGAGTGAATGATCGGGAATTTGCTAATATAAGGTTCATTTTATTTGTACCACTGTGTGATTGTAGTAATGCTGCGCCGATGCCAAAATTTGAAGCATCGCACATTGCGTAGAATGGTTGATTTGGATCTGGGATTGTGTTTGAAATTTGTTCAGTTAAAAGTTTTTTAATTTCTTCAAATCGTGTTTGATGTTCAGTGGTCCATTCAAAATTATTTTGTTGTCTGAGGATATTATAGAATGGTCGTAAATAAAATTGCATTTTGTAAACGTACTTGCTTAAGAAGTTTAACATTCCAAGTTTAACATTCCAAGGATTGTTGATGGTTGAAGTTTTTGAATAGCATCAATGCGTGATTTTATTGGAGTGATTGTGTTTCATTCTATGTTATGTCCTAAAAATTTAACTCGTGTTAAAAAGAATTGTGATTTATCGGGGGCGGCCTTCAGATTTTCGTTCTGAAGTATTTTATGATAGTGTTCTAAAACTGTAAACATTTCTTCTTTTGTCTGTGATTGCATAAAAACATCGTCTAAATAGGTGATTGCGTTTTTCTTAAGTATTAGTGGTCTAAACATCTTGCTCATAAAAGCTGAAAATGCTGCTGGTCCTATGGATATTCCATAGAATAGGCGGTTGAATTCATATTGTTGATTTCCAATAACAAATTGTGTTAAACGTCGTGATTGTTCATCTAGTGGCATATGATTGTATGCGCTATTCATATCTTTGGTTGTAAAGTATTTTCCGTTTATTTTTGTTAGAATAACTTGTATTGGTTCAATAGGCCAATTGCATTTTGATTCGTCTATTAGTGAATTGAGATATCTAGCGTCTAAAACTATTTTTAATGATTCTCCTTTTGCTAGGTTTATAACAGGGTTAATAAATGTGTTACCTTTTGGTTTGTTCTTCTTTGTTTACTGGTGAGATAATTTTGTATTGTTCTAAAATATCCAGTAATCTGTTTACCTTATCGTGTAAATGAATTGGTACTTTACTTGCTCTTTGTTTTTTGAAAACTGCGTCAGGTTTTAACGGGAGATGTAGTGATGAACTGATTTTCCTAACATCAAAATTTGATGTTGCATAGACTGTTGAATATTTTAACAGTTGTTTTGCTAGTTTGCCAAATTTGATTTGTGTAATTTGCGAGTGTTCAAAGTTAAACATCGTTAAAAATTGTTGTTGTTCTTTTGTGTAGTTTGTTATATTGAATGTTGGGTTAAAATATGGTGTTTTTGTGAAATAATCTGTGTTCCTCTTTTCATTGCTTATTATATTATTTACGGATAGTTCCTCGTTAAGAATTGTGGATTGACAAATATCTAATAATTGGAGTATATTATTTACGCGGTATGCTTTTTCATGTACGGGTGATATTGTAGCGTTTGTTTCGCAATATCCTAGAAGTCCTAAGGGTAATGTTACTTGGTACGGTGTGTTGTTATACACATGTAGCAAAATGATGTCTGAATTCCTATTTTTGAAATATTTTATAGATGAAATCGCGATTTTGAAAAACATATGAATAGGTTTAAACTCAAAGTCTGACATAAAGAGTTGTTGTTTATTGTGACCTTTATCATATTGGTGAACTTGTTTTATTGAAAAGTTATATATGTTTCCTGATAGTGGTTTCAGGTGTTTCCGTTGTTGGTTATAAATTGGATAAAATTTTGAAAAGAATGGTGGTTGTTTATTTATCCTTTGAAAAAATGTTAGAGCTGTATTTTTTATTTTTGTGTACTTATCTTTGATTAGTAGTTTACTATTCAAGATGTTGATTGTTGGTATATATTTAGATATAAATGGTATACCAATGATATTGTGTTTAATATCAGTGATATGAAATATTTGTTTAAATGGTTTGTTTAGAATTTTATTTTGCTCCATTGTTCTTGTGGGGAGGAGGAATAATTGAACTTTTTCATAATTTACTAATGTTGATCCTTGTGCTGTTGCTAGTTTACTAGAGGTTGCAAGAGGCGTTAATTTTGGGCGCAATGATTTGATTTCATTCCATGTGGGAATGTTAATTATGTTTGATTCTGCTCCTGAATCAATTAAAAAATCAATTTCAAGATCTGGTGGTTGGAATTCTTTGTTTCTTGGACTTTCTAAGAGAAATGGTATTGTCCAAATTTTTTCTCTGGGTTGTTCTTTTTGTATATTTTGATAGATATGATTTGTGTTTAAACATTTTGTTTTGTCTTTTTCGTTGGGTTTACTTACCGTGTTAGTTTCGTTTGTTTCTTGTGCAGTTTGTGTAGTATTGATGGGTTCAATGTAATAATTGTGAAGGAGTTCCAATTGATTTTCTTATATATGTGATGTAAAAGTTTTTTCATATATAATAGGTTCGTAGTCGTTTTCGACTGCTATCATATTTATGGAGATGGTGTTTTCTGTATCACTTTCTGTGTCTGATGATCCACAGTTTATTTGATTTAGTTGTAGTTCGTTATTTCCTGTGTCATCATTACCTGGGGGGTCTGATGTTGTTTCTTCATTTGACTGTACTTGGTTAATATGTCTTTGATGTTTTGGTGTACTACTTCTGTATCGATGTTTAGAATTATCATAATGGTTATTATTCCTATGTGGTGATTGGGAATAATTTCTATATTGATTATTATAACTTGAATTTCGATTTTGTGAATTATTCCGTGATCTGTTTTGGTAATTATTATTTGATCTTTGATAGTTTGATCTGTTATATGAATTATTTCTTGATCGATTGTTCGGGTAATTCTGATTTCGATTGTTCGAATAACTTCTATTTCGATTATGTGAATAGTTTCTATTTCTGTTATATGATGAATTTCGTGATTGATTATTGGAATAGTGTTTATTTCTTGGTTTTGATTATGAAGCGGATCTAGAAACAAATTGTGTTGCATTTAATTTGATCTCGAATAGTTATTTCGACTATTTGATCGATTATAATGATTTTGTGAAGAATTCTGTGTATTTCTTTGTTCTGGTGATCTTCCTCTATAACTTGAGTTAAATGGTGATTGATTTCTTGTGTAATTGGTGTTGTTCGGAAGTGGTTTTCCTGAACTGTTGTTACTGTATACATTTTTGTTTGGTAGATTTTGATCTTTCTTCATATATTGATAAAATGATTTATTTGTTTCTTTACACTTTTGAGGTTTGTTTTGGTTATCTTGTTGTTTTTGTCTACATTCGGAAATACTATGTCCGTATCGTCGGCAATAATTACACCATTTTTTGAAAGATAGTTTGCCTTCAAAATTTGGGTGTTTTTCATAAATATTTAGTATTTCAGTGATTTTTTCAACTAAGTCTGTATCTGATTCCTGTATGCTATTGATATTTGTAGTGTTTGTTTCAATTCGATTAACATATTGTAGTATTAGATTTTCTGTTTCTTCAAGTTTCATTGTGATTTCCGCTTGCTCTAGTTTGTCTACTAGTTTTCGAAATTCTAAATCTGGCTCTCGAATTGAAGAAGGATGAGATGCTCTCTTTTTTATTGCTATTTTCCTTAATTGAGGTGTTAAGGTCATCATAAAAATTTCTGTCATTTTTGTGTTTTTAGTGAATATGCTTTTTGAACTAGTGTTTCGATACGTAATGCTAATTTTTTGATGGTTTCATTTGGTAATCTGCGAATTTCATTACATAAAACTCTTTGGTGTTGTTTATTTCTTTCGGAGTCAAACATTTTTGAAAATTCTTGTGTAAATCTTTTCCAGTCTGATTTTATTTCTATAGGTAATACTGAAAACCATTTTTGAGCTGCGCCATCTAAGGTTGTTTGTATCAACGCTGTGCGTCGATGTATCCAATTTTGATGTAGTGGCGTATTAATTGGTTCAGGTCCTATATTTAAAATTAAGTTTGCTGTTACTGCGTTTAAATAATCTTCTACAGAATATTCAGGATCTGTTATTGTGAATACCATTAGTGGTTTATTTGATGTTATTGATGATCCACCCATGAGGTATGGGTTCATTGTCATCTGTAGTGACTCTGCGGAATTTGGCATTTGCGAAAATTTTGAAAGTTGTTTTTTTGTTATTTCGTGTTGCTGAAGGTAATATGGGAGTGGTATTTCATTTTGCATTGGAGTTGGTTGATACGAGTGCATAGTCATTGGGTTTTGTGGTTAAATTGGTTGAAAAAACTGTGTGTTTATTGGATTTGACATATGGATTGGTTGTTGATTTCGTGTATCTGTTGGGTTTGGAGAAAAAATTCTATTATATGTATGAGGTCGTCGCGATCCTTGTTTGCGATATTCTTGGGTATATGGTGCAAAAATGTCTGGCTGTAAATAATCATCATCAGATGATAAGTAATCCGTATGATGAGGTGCTTGCTTTTATTTTTATTTTGTTGAAAGAATGGATAATTTTCACTATGGTCCTGTGGAGGATGTGAATTAGTCCGAAAATTTACTGAGTTGGTTGTTGTTATTGGGTTATCCCAATAGTGAGAACTTACATGATTATTATTAGTTTTTCTTGGGGGATAATTTGTTTTTGATGAATGTGCATTATTATAATTGTGTTCTGCAAAAGTGTTTCTTGTGAACGTTCTTCGTGGTTTTGATGGTACTGTCATAGGTCTATATGTTTGATAATCCATTTGTGAATATTTTGGAGCAACCGAAGGTTTAACGGTTGATTGTAAGGTTACTTGTGCCAATGAAGTATTTGTATTTTTTGGTGTTGTTAAATTTGGATGCATTGGTGATATACTTTGTTGTGTAGTTGTTGTTGTTTGGACAATTTCTTCATTTATGAAGTGTGATGGTGTTTGGATATCTTGTTGTGTAAGATTTCTAGTTCCATCAGGGTTTTCATTGCTTATGAAGGTCGAATTTAAACTGTTATTTCGTGTATCGGGTAAAAATGTATTGTAGTTTAATGGTGTTGCATCAATGGTTAGTGGTACTACTTTTACATAATCTCTTTGGTAAGATATTGTACTTATTGCTTGACTTGAGATTGATTGTGGAATTTTTATAAATGCATGATGAGACCATTCAGGGTCCCAAACGCAGTCTGATTGTTCTATAATGGCAGTATCATCATTTGGATTTTTAGGTCTGAAATTTTTTCTTGCTTGTGAAAATAAGTCTATATTATATGTGAAATAATCTATTATAAACCATGCCAAAAATTTTTGTAAGTCATGTTTTGTGTGTTGTGAAACATCGTCTTTAGTGAAATTTTCTTTGATTATATGTAGGAAAGTTGAAAATAATGTGATTTCCTGTCGTACTTTTGTATGTTTGGATGTTTCAGTTGGTGAGATACTTTGAAATTCTGTTTTTTCTAATATAGAAATATAGGTATATATTATTACCAAAACTTCGTTAGTGAATATGGAGTTTGCTCTTTGTGAATTATGATATTGTATGCTTTTAATATATTCTAAGAATACTTTTGAAAGTTCTAATTCAAGATCGTCTGTTTGAATTACATATTTCCGATGATTCGGATTTGGTGTGCTGAATTTTATGGTGTAGATTCCGTATTGTTGTGTTAAATTACATATATCTTTCAGATAATGTTCAATAATTTTTTTTTTGATTTTTACATCTGGGAATTCTGCTTTGCATGGGCTGACTCCAGGTTCAAACTAATTTAAGAGTAAATTTTTGCAAAAATCATGTGGCCCTCTATTATCGGGTGCATCTATGAGGAAGGGGTAAACCTCTTCGTCATCTGGACTATCGTCACTTTGAGTGTCGCTGTGGCTCATTTTTTCGTTTAATGACTGTTAATATATAACTATCGATGTGTCTAATTGGTTGATTCCAATTATACAAGTGTACTGGTTTGTGTTTATATTGCTTTTTTATTCTTATTTTTCCTCTTTTTGATGAGTTTGAAGTTGTTTCTGAATCGGAAAAATATAATTGATCGTGAATGGGACAATTTTTATCAATTGATTCCTTTAATTTGTAGAGTTCATCTAAATTGCTGGCTTCTGATTCTGAAAATGCGTTTCTATTTTTTGAAAATCTTTTTCGTGTGATTTGTCTTTGTTTGTTTATTATTTTTCTTTTTATTGTTAGTCATTTTGTTCTAATGTATCCAACTGTTTGTGTATGAGGTGTGATTACAAGATCGTGTTTTTGGTTATCTATCTCACAGTTGTGTAAAACGATTGTTTGTTTATTTCCTAGATTTTTGAATGACACAAGGTTTAGGATGAGGGATGCAAAAAATTTTCTTAGACTGTTAGTCCTTACTATTTTTTGGTTAGCTTAACCTGGGTCTTCTTGTTCAGGTTTGGAGAGAAAAGTATATCGATTCCGAAGAATGATTTTTTACTTTGTCGTGGCTAGTCTAAGCTATGGTGTTAATTTACTTAATCTTACTTAGGGGTAGTGATTGTGTTCAAGGGTTGGAGAATAGTAAATCGATCCACAAGGTTCAGGTATAATTAGAACGCAAGTAGTTCGTTAGATACTATTTTAAACTTACTAAGTCTAATATTTATCCTGGGTCTTGTAAGAGGAGGGTTCAAGTGAAGGATGAATAACCGAAGTTCTTCACTGTTTATCTTAATTTGAATGGTTAGTTTTATTTAAAAATTTCTATTAATCTTGGGTCGTTTGGAAGGGTTGGTTAGTGAATCGACGTTTGAGGTCGTTAGACACTTGCTAAGTTGGTGGGGAGAACAAAATTGTTCTTTTTGATCCAAGGATAGGCCTTGATGATCAGATTTTAAATTTAGTGAAATAGAAAATTAATTAAGATCCAAGGATAAGCCTTGATGTTCTGTTTTTAAAATTAAGTGAAAATTTAAGTTTAAAACTGTTTAAATTTATTTAAGAAAAAGATTTAGTTTTTCAATGATATTAGTGAACTTATGATTGCTGTTATCTTTAGGTGATAAAGCTGGGACAACAGATGATTTTATGATTACTAACAATTTATTGTCATGCTACTAATTTTTATTTTCGTTTTCAATAAATATTTTTCAAGTATGTTTTATATAAGACTGCAGAAATTAAGAAAACGATCTGAGATCTTTTTATCAATCGCTATTGCATATTAATAATTTTGTTTAGCGCCTGAAATGATCCTGAAGATTGACTTCAAAATTTTATGTTTGCAAATGAAAATCTAAATTCATTGCTAATAAGATTCTAAATATAAAAGTTTGTGTTGGCTTTTGCCGTACGATCATAAAACTATTTGGTAAGTTTCTACTTTGTCGTATGTCGTCTCTTGTTCGAGGTCTTCTTCCAGTTCCGGGTAGTTCTGTTATCGTTCGGAATATCGGCTCTGATCTATTGAGTCGTAGAGACATTTCGATTAAATTATTGTCGTATAACATTTTAGAAATGTTTTGTCTAAATTCTAATCTATTTATCTATTTTTTTGATAATTCTAAGCTATTAAGGTCTTATTCGAGATTTATGGTCGCACCAGATGAGTTATAACCGATGTGGTTAACTCATAGAGTAATTTCGGATAGGGTACACCGTCTGCTCGTCACGCTATCTTATTTTCGGCCGGATAGATTCGCGCAACTTCTTAGTCTAATACCGATCCTAATCTTACTCTTATACTTTCTAGTCTCAGGGTGTTTAACTAGTCTCTGCTAGGCTCAATAGATCTAGGGTATACTGGTTTGTTGCGGCTGCTGAAGTTCTCTTGGAGAGGCAACTAATTTCTAAGTTAAATTCAAATCTCTCTGGTGCTGAAATTACAAGTAATTTCAGCACTTACAAATAATTGGGTTGTTAGTTAGATGGATCATGATTGGTTAATATTAAATACTTTACAGTGGTAAAATATCTAATTTATCCAATCATAAAATGTAGTTTGGATCAGGTTCCATTTTGCAATTTTCAATCAAACTGAGCTGAAACCTGGAAAGCTTCAGTTGACAGCCGAAAAACCTTCTTTTTTTTCAAAGTTATCGAAGCTCAGACGCAGGCTTTTTAAAATTTTTTGCAACGCTTCCCTTGTCGGAGTCCTAATTTTGGGTGACTTTTCTGTTTTGCTGGAATTTTATCGATAGATTTTGAAGCTTATTTAGGACTGGCCATTGCTAGAGGTTTCTCTTTAAGTTTGTTTCTGTCAAACTCAACAGCGTGAGTTTTTTTAAAGATTCGAGAAGGGTGGTGATATCAATTTTTAAACGCAAATGCTGGATAATGAACTTTTGAGGGAAAACTCTTTGTTCCAGGAGTTAAAAATAATTTTCCCGTTTTTGATTACTTGCGTCAAAAGTATTATCTTCCAAGAAAATATTCAAAAAATAGGTTAAAACTTAGGTGTTTTTTAGAGGTACTAAACTAGAAAAATATTTTGAAATTTCACTCAGCAAAAAACATGAGACGCTTTAAGTACTGTTAAAAAACCGCTTATAATGACCAAGCTAGATCTCAAAACAAAAAACTCATTTGAAAAGTGGTTCAGAAAAAGTAAGTCAAATATCGTACGCTGGTCTTTTTCAGCCTGTTTCATAAACAAAGGTATCACTGATGAAAGAAAAAGTCTCAGGAGATTGATTGTATCTGCTAGAAAGGGACTGCTTCTTAAAAAACTTGGCTGCAAATCAAAAATTACATAATCAGAAATTTCAAATAAAAAATCTAAATCTACGAAGAGATTTTTTTTCAGATCTCAAATTTAAAAAAAAGTAATTCACAATCAAGCTAAGTAGCTAGACATTGTTTATAGTAAACGTAAACAAAAACTATTTTGATGCCCAACCTATATCTCCAAAGAGAGAGCTTGAAAAAGTAAGACAGGGACAATGGGCTAGTCCAGCTTGATCCAATTTCTAGCCTACTTTATAGTTAAAAAGTGATTCCGACTCGGAAACAATCAGGAGACAAAACTTGGACCATGTAAAACTTCAGCTAAAATTTATGCTCTGGCTCAAATAAAATCACGTAAAATCAGTCTTTTCATTTAAAAAAAAACTAAAATCGGAAAACAAATTTTGAGTAATTTTTCATCAACGTCTGTAACAAGAACATGAATAACTCATCAAATTGTAGAATATTCAAAGCGGCAAATGAAAAAAATGCAATCAACTAACTAGGAGATGAGAAGAGAGTAGAAAAAAATACATATAATTTTTCGCAATTTTTTTCAAAATTTTTCAAAAACATAGAAAACCTCCGATTCAGACATCAATTAGACATCAAATTGGTGTTTCTAGCCATCAAAAATTATAATCTCTTTGATTCCCTGCAAAGTTCTTTCAGCTAATTTTTTTCTAAAAACAGTTGTTTTTTTTGTTTGTAGGAAAAAAGTGGAAAAAAAAACGAAGTAGGAAAAAAACAAATCCTTACAAGGCATAGACTAAATAAACAAAAAGGATTTTTTTTTGCTACTATAGATTCATTAGATACCGTAGAGCATTCTCGATCAAATACACCTTTGTTATTTCGCTTTCTAATGATTCGAAAAATTCACAACAAAGATTGCAAGCAGGTCAAGCTTGATCTAGATTTTAACCAATTTTTAAAAAAGCTACATGTAACTCCTGAACAGATAATATTTCAGAGACAAAATAAGGATAACTAAAGCCAGACTAGCATATAGACTTTCGCAGCAAACAAAAAAATATACGAAAATATCAGTTTCTTCGCAAAAACAAAATCTACGAAGGAATATTTTCCGAGATTTCGGATCAGAAAACTTATGAACTCTCCACCAAGAAAAAATAGCTAGACATTCCATTTAACATAAAAAATTTCATCTTTTTTTGCTCGATCTATAACTCAAAACAAATATTTCAATTAATTGGAGGCTGATCAAAACAGACAATTTTTGATAAATTGAAGAAAAAGACGACCAAATGTTGTTTTAGACTCCTTACAAGTTAAGTTGCAATGTTTGAAGTAATTTTTCGGTTCAAAATTAGATTCAAACCAAATTAATATGATGTGGGACTTTTCGAAAGTCTTTGATTCTTGGAGTTCCGAGAAAGGTTCCGAATCGGTGCCCATGCCTGGATTTAAGGGATTTTTTATTTCATAGTAAACTTCCCTGATGCCCCAATTTTACTATTCGATGTGTTCTTACTGGTCAACAAATGTCAGGAAAAAAATTAGACATCCTGCCAGGGTTCCTAGCCCGCTCCCTCCAGGAACTCCAGTTTTGCCCTGACCCCTTTAAGTTGCTGGCAAGAAGTCTGACAATTGCTTCTAGCTAGGTAAACCATGTTAATCTCTGATCTATTGGAATCGATACGTTTTAGGTGAAGGACGATACGTTTTACGTGGTCCAGTTAAGCGGCAAAATGAAGGTCTTGTTATCTAGCAGTCATTTCATGGCAAAATTTTGTTTCTAAGTTAATTTTTCTTAAAGAAGTTAGGAATATACTCAAAGTACGGTACAGAATTCCGAAGCTTCAATTTTGTTGATAATTTTTTATTTTCATGTTCAACGCCTAAACTTTTGCTTTATTTGCTTTTCTCTCTTTTGCATGTGTTTATGCTTTTTTGAAAATGTTTATGTAATTTTGAAACACGAAGTAATACTCATTCTCAGGTCAATAATCGTAAATGTGTAGTGAAAAAGAGTTTCTGCAAAAAGTGTTGTTGAGCTGGTGGAAAATTATAAAACCACATCGATGTCTCATCATTTTAAACTTGCCAGTTGAATCATGGTTATTCAAAAATTAATGATCATTTCAATATTCAATGCTACTATTCTTTATTTCACCAATAAATCATCGAAATATCATTAAAGAAAACTCTAATGAGGCAACGCTACGGACACAAATCTGACAAGAAAAAGAGAGAAAAATATGACGATTGTGTCTCTCTCCTCTTTTTCTCTTATTATTTCCTGTTAAAAACTAGAAATTAAAAAATTGTTTGTTTTTGATTGTTTAACAAAAAAAGCATCAAGTAATTGTTAAGATTGAAATTTTGAACTGATTTTTGTCCGTTTCGAAAAAGTGTAGATTAGCATTTTTCTTACTGTAAATATTTAGGTGATGTTTTACCTCAAAATTTTAAATTGCAGATGTTCTCTATTTTTCAATTTCTTACGTTTTTGGGTTCGTTTGCAAAAATAGTAACTCAGGATTAAAAAATCCTGTTGTTTTCATCATATCCTAAAATCTTCAATGATGGATTCAAAATTGCTTACTGAGAAAACGTAACAATTTATAAACTAGCTGTGAGCAGAAAATGCGACAGCTATTCAACGCTGTAGGTTAATAACAAAGTATACTTCAAGTGAAAACATTGCATAATTTTCTGTTATTCAGCTACGACTAGAAAAGTTTTCTACATGCCATAAAAGTTTTGCATTCCGCTTTTATTGAAAAAAAAATGGTTTGAATACGAATTTGGATTTGAAAAAAAATGATGACACAAAAACCGGTCAATGCAAAAGTTTTTGTTTAATCTCAATGTTAATCTTCAGAGATCTTGGGACCGTTTTTTCAATCGAAAATTGTGCGCATACAGAATCGAATGAAGGACGATACGTTTTACGTGGTCCAGTTAAGCGGCAAAATGCAGGTCTTGTTATCTAGCAGTCATTTCAAGGCAAAATTTTGTATCTAAGTTAACTTTTCTCAAAGAAGTTAGGAATATACTCAAATTACGGTACAGAATTCCGAAGCTTCAATTTTGTTGATAATTTTTCATTTTCATGTTCAACGCCTAAGCTTTTGCTTTATTTGCTTTTCTCTCTTTTGTATGTGTTTATGCTTTTTTGAAAATGTTTACGTAATTTTGAAACACGAAGTAAAACTCACTCTCAGGTCAATAATTGTAAATGTGTAGTGAAAAAGAGTTTCTGTAAAAAGTGTTGTTGATCTAGTGGAAAATTATAAAACGACATCGATGTCTCATCATTTTAAACTTGCCAGTTGAATCATGGTTATTCAAAACTTAATGATCATTTCGATATTCAATGCTACTATTCTTTATTTCACCAATAAATCATCGAAATATCATTAAAGAAAACTCTAATGAGGCAACGCTACGGACACAAATCTGACAAGAAAAAGAGAGAAAAATATGACGATTGTGTCTCTCTCCTCTTTTTCTCTTATTATTTCCTGTTAAAAACGAGAAATTAAAAAATTGTTTGTTTTTGATTGTTTAACAAAAAAAGCATCAAGTAATTGTTAAGATTGAAATTTTGAACTGATTTTTGTCCGTTTCGAAAAAGTGTAGATTAGCATTTTTCTTACTGTAAATATTTAGGTGATGTTTTACCTCAAAATTTTAAATTGCAGATGTTCTCTATTTTTCAATTTCTTACGTTTTTGGGTTCGTTTGCAAAAATAGTAACTCAGGATTAAAAAATCCTGTTGTTTTCATCATATCCTAAAATCTTCAATGATGGATTCAAAATTGCTTACTGAGAAAACGTAACAATTTATAAACTAGCTGTGAGCAGAAAATGCGACAGCTATTCAACGCTGTAGGTTAATAACAAAGTATACTTCAAGTGAAAACATTGCATAATTTTCTGTTATTCAGCTACGACTAGAAAAGTTTTCTACATGCCATAAAAGTTTTGCATTCCGCTTTTATTGAAAAAAAAATGGTTTGAATACGAATTTGGATTTGAAAAAAAATGATGACACAAAAACCGGTCAATGCAAAAGTTTTTGTTTAATCTCAATGTTAATCTTCAGAGATCTTGGGACCGTTTTTTCAATCGAAAATTGTGCGCATACAGAATCGAAGTTTAAAAATTGTTTAATTTTGCTGCACAAGGTCTAGAACCGTAAATTTTTTGATCCAACAGATCTGAAACCGGATTCCTTTGCTCCACTCAGTCTGAATCGGATTCCTTCCTTTCACAAGGTCTCAAATTAGTCTCTTCTGGTCTTCACGGTCTGAGCATGTCCCGGCTTTCTGCACATGCTACAATTTGGTTCATTTGGTCTGATCATAAGACCAACGCCTGGACTTGCGTGATCTTATTGGAAGAAAAGTTTTAGTCATATGGCTTGTACAAAATTGCTGTGAATCAAGTTCAAATTATGCGTTAAGAGCTCGTATGATAGAGAAATACTGAATATTACGAATATTTACGCTCAGGGGGATAAAATTTGGTTAAAATTGCTAAAATGTTACAGAAAAATGACAAAATCTAGAACTTTTTCTTTCAAGTTTCTGGTAAGCTTCCCCTCTTAAAACGCAACGCCACATCGAAGCATTTAAATTTTATCAAACATTAGTACGACTCTCGAAAGATTTAGAATGTTTAAAATCGAACTGACAACACTTTTGAACCCAAACCATTCGCTGCTACGTATTTGTGAAAAAGTAAACTTTTGCTATTTTGTTTTCAATTACGCCCTATTGGCATTCTTCAAATCCATAAAACTCTATAAAGACAGCACCTCAAGAAATAATTCGACAATGAAAGCAACTTGAAAATACGAATCCAGGTTATCAGTTTTTTCATTTTGTAGCTGAGATTGTCTTCTCAGAAAGTGATAATCATTCAATTGGTTGGGTGACAATATCAAGCACCAATATTCTATTTTTGAGTTCAGTTGAGATTTTTCTTAGGAGCAAATTAGAATTTTTGTTAATTGTTAAGATTCCTTAATACAATTAATCTTAGATATTCAGGTTAAATAAAAAGTTTTCAAATAAGAATACAAAAAAAAACTTTTTAAGAAGTCTTAGCAGTTTCTTGATACAAATAGTGTGCACGATTACAAAGATGCAGCTACCAAAAAATCTTCTAAAATTTTGCGTTTCAATTTACGAAATTTTCAAAAAACAAAAATTGGCGTCATTGGTTCCTGAAAAATTTCAAAGCCCAGTTAGACAAAACGGAAAAATTTTTGCTTCTTCCTTTATAAATTTTGCATTTTTTCGGTCAAAAGACACTAATTTTAGCATTTACGCTCTCATGGATGGTTTTCAAATGTAGATTGAAATTTTACCATTGAAAAAAAATATTTGTTTCTTCTTTGCCTTAACAGTCACAAATTCAAGATATTACGTTTTTTATTTCAAAATCATTAAATAATATTAAAAAAAAACAATCAAGAGAAACAAGTTGTTTTCCAAACTTATAAAGTTATTTGCAGTCGTCAGCAAATCAAATGACCATTGATAGTAAGAGTAGTGTTTTAGTTACGCACGGCTATAACGGAAAAAAAAGTGTTGTTCTGGTGATCTAGCAATAAACGTTGTTACTTACTCATTATTCACAAATCTATCGTAAGTTATATCTAAACATTAGGTCAAACCAAAAACCACAGTCAACCTGGTTGCATACCAAACTTTGTTATAGAAGCAACACATAATCTCAATTTTTTAGCACATGGCTTTCTTTTATAATCATTGTTTTTTGCAAATATCTTTTAAACTCTCTCATAACATTATGGTTAATCAGAAGCGTACATTATAACTGCATTATAAAACATACAACCACTGTATTCTGTCTTCATTAAATTGGTGTGTTTTTGCACAAAATTGCATCTGGATTTTATCGCACCATTCACTTACCTTCTCGCTTTATATTTTTCATATTGATATTTGGATTATGATTATAATGATTCATTTTTTTCAGAAACCCTTAGTTCAAACAATTTTACCTTGACGATTTTAGACACATTGAAATAGATTTTGCTAAAAAGTAATCTCGCTTTTGTCAGTGTTTCCGTTGTCAGTATTTTCATTCCTGGAAATAACGAGTAAAATTAAGTTCAGTACTGGACCACCCATAAAAAGCTATAACTTCTAAACTGGACAGGTTTTTTGTTCATATATCTAACCCTTTTTTTCTGATTCCACACT
Organism: Symsagittifera roscoffensis; assembly: GCF_963678635.1. Classification (NCBI taxonomy): domain Eukaryota; kingdom Metazoa; phylum Xenacoelomorpha; order Acoela; family Convolutidae; genus Symsagittifera; species Symsagittifera roscoffensis. The sequence goes on along the minus strand of NC_087069.1, from coordinate 44,641,129 downwards.
TTTTGAGTCCTCAAAATTATTTTAACAAAATAAAGCAAATTAACTCAATAAATGGCACTTGTTCAATTTCATTAAATTACTACGACTTCCCCGCATAATCAGTTATTTTTTTCGGCTCAGCTTTAAGCGTGTTTGATGAACAAACGCTTTATCAGATGCTCAAATCCAACCCTTATTTTTAATCAGTTTTTTTTTTCAAACTATGATTAATAACTTTAGGTTGATCAGATATCTCAGACATATAGAAGGATGAAACAATTTTGTTTTGTTTGAACGTTTCGGAGACTTTCGGGCCAAAAATTTTTTAAAAGAAAGCGAACGTTTCGCGTCAAAAATATGGATTTATTTCGGTACGCGTAGGTAGTTGCACAATTAAATCGGCCAAAAACATACAGCGTGATATACATACGATACACTTTGAAACTTACATCACCAATGTTGACCAATACTTTTAATTGTTTATCAAACAATTTTATTTAACAAGTGTGCTTATCATACAATTTTATACATTGAGTGTATGGGAAAAATCTCCATGTAAGAAAGGCCAGCTTTTTGGCGTTGCGAGGCCAAACTCTGCACGGGATAGGCGCTCAATTTTGTGTCTGCGTGTTCCTGGATTCCATATATAAATCTTTAAACTTAAAATTTAGTAGGAACGATAAAAAAAATGAAAAAAAAACCAAGGGAGCCTTCTTGTTGCGGAATTCGCCGACAATTCACAAAATACACAGTGTGGCCTCGTAACATGTGTTTTGAGAAAATCAATTGTATGTTCAAACTAACTTTTTTCGAAATTCAAGCAAAATGCAAATATTTTTGTCTATAGTTCCGGCTGAAATTTTTGTACAAATGAATAAGTGACAATGAAATTTTGTACGAATCAATATTGATGTTTAAATGTTTCCATATGATAAAATAGAATTGATTCTGTCAAACAGTAGGCCACAAATTTCTGCTTTTAGGTTTTTGGCAGCAAAACATTTGTAGGCATATAAGTGTTAGATGTTGGAGGTTAGTTGGGAGGGGGGAGGGGAGGAGGGGTGATGGTTGAAACGCTTGTTTTAAGATAGCGAAAAGATCAACCGGTAACCAAGCTTTATATTAACCTTGTGTATAGAATCTAGATTGTATTAGGATAGGGAATAGACTTGGTAAGGTTTCATGGTTTGAGTGATGGTAAGAGAATGGTAAGAACAACAATTTTTTTTCATTTTTTGAGTGAAAATGTCTAGTTTTTTCGCAACAAAATCGGCGCGAGTTACATAACTGATGAATATCAATGGTTAATTACGTGTAGATTGTGGGATGAAGGTAATTTGTTTTTTGGTGCGTGGTAAGTCAATGGTAAGAACTTCAAAAACTTAAGATTCTTTATTAAAAAAGTGAAAAATTTTTCAAAAAAAGTTCAAAACACCATAAGATTTGGTATAGTTCGACCTATTATTTTTTTTACCGGATAATCATACATTTGAAAACAGTGCTTTCTATAGCTGAAACTGAAGACTATGCTGAAACTTACCGAAGCTTCGGAAAAAAAAATAATTTTTTGGGAAAAATTTCAGAAATCTGAAGATTTTGGCTAATTTTTATATTGATTCTGGTCTAATTGAAATAATATATTTACGTGCAGAGCTCAAAACTAAGCTCAAATTGTACTTTAATTGGCATCATCTTGCGATATTGATACGGAATTGTGAATATAAAAATTAGGATTTTTTCCACAATTTTCGCTCAAAATATTGAAATGCGATAACTTTTACCCTAATATGAGCTAAAAAGCGGATTAAAATAATGCTCTGAAGAAAAAAAAAGCTCATATTAGCTGAATCAACATTGAGACTTCCAATTTCACGGGAGGAAAGTGAAACTAATTGTAATTTTTGAGAAAGTAAAAAAAATTGATCAAACCTATGCAAATTTTTCCACTTTTAATCTTTTATTTGTGTAATTAATTTGTTCTTTTTGTCCAGTTCAGGGAGAATTTACCTCAGAATCTCAATTCAAATGAAAAAAAGACCAATACCCACTGATTTTTTGAGATCAAACTCCATGATTCAACACCTCCTCAATTTTTTTCACGGATTAACCCAAACTTGTACAAAAAATTAAAACTCCTGAGAATTTTTTGTTGTTAATCAAAAAAATTTCAGATCAATGATGAAAAAAGAATTATTTACTAATTAATTGGACCAAAATTCAGTAATATATTTTAATACGTGTTTTACATAAAATTTTCTTCATGACTGATGATTATCTCTCTATCGCTTCTACAACAAAATTTTCTTGATTTTTCTGTAGAAATGTTCTATGTTTTAAGGTTGCTTTTACTTTCTGCTTAAAATATGTCTTGGCTTTTGAACTCACGCAAGGAATTGTAATCAGAATTGGGGAATTTTAGGATGAAAATCGTATCAGTTGAATGAATAATTTGCAGGCAGAGATGTAATTAGAACTGTTAACGTCAAATTATTACTTTGCCATTTTCACATGTTTTCCTCTAGCTTTCCTTGTACAAATGATACAGTAAGCTATTTAAGCAAAAATTCAACTTTTGGGATCATTAACTAACACTTTTTTTTGCAAAATTGTTATTAAATTGCTCTTTACTCCTAATTTTTGTCAGCACTTTTCTCAAAAATGTCAAAGTGAGAAAAAATCGAAGTGAGAAAAAATCAGTAAAAGCATTCAAAATCACATGTAAAATTTGAAATTATAAAGTTCTATGTATGCTGAATTTATTTAAAAAATTAAGAGCAGCTCTATTGACTATAATCTGAAAACCGTCTGAAGTAGAAATACGCAAGGGAACCTAGTTCCTTACCTCTGCAACATCTAAAAACTTCTAAAAGAACGTTTTTTAAAAAAATTGATCAGAAAAAAATCAAGGTGCACACTGTACCAATTGAAAATTTTGTGAAATGTTTAAAGCAATAAATTGAATCTCTACCTAAATTTCTATAGAAAAAAATGAAGCTAATCAGAACAAAATCTTTACGGTGTATCTGATTGAAACTTTTCTTGTTCAATGTCATATAAATAAGAGATCCTGCACTTGATTTTGTTTAAGTGTCAGTTCGTTTAGAAATATTCAGCCAGCTCCATAATATTTTCTCTAAAAGCGTTTCTTGAAGGGATTTTTTCTTAAAAATTAGATCTTGAAGGCAAACTTTTCCTTTATGATTCATGTTATATCTTCCAAAATATGTCGGTGTTGGGTTTACTTTACAAAAATTATCTCAAAAACATCTGAATTTTGAGTTTACCCATCTTGAAAACATCTATGAGTTTACCTAATATAATGAATGAAAACATTTTTTTCAATAAATTCACATAAAAAAAATCTTTGAGACTTTTTATGTTGGATTTTTTTTCTCAGGATATAATTTAGAATCTAGTTTTTAGTACAATTATCTCAAAACTTCTAATGAATTAGATTGAGTTTCTATCTCAATATAGTTTTTTTCTCAGTTTCTGCTTCAACTACTATCTTCGAAGTTAATTCAATTTGAAAGAAAATTTCTTGAAAATTGAATTTTAGATGTATCAAATTGGAAACTGTATCGTTTTTGCTAAAAATCTTCAAATGCTTTTTCAACCTGATAACTGTATATTAATGTTTCAGTTCTTTGGTTGAGATTGATGTATATTATTATCTTGAAATTTTCAAAGGTTATCAAGAACATACAGTTTTCATGTTTTCTAGGTCAGTTATCAGTTTTTTTTTGAACCTTCAAAAAAACAGCAGAAAACAAAAACTCTTTCTAAATCAACCCCATTATCGGCTTAAAAATGCACTACTCTATGAACAATTTACTAACACTGAACAAAGAAAACTTAAGAATGCTAACGGTCGATGTTTTATAAAACTCCAAATCTCCGGTCTTAAAATTTCTTAACGAAAACTTAATCACTCATTAGCGTGTGTTATGCTCTTTATTTACAATGTGAAAACAAATCACCATGTGAAAACAAAATTTTTACTCGGTTTTCTTTGAAGTTTTTGAGAAACTAGTATAAATAAAAAAGTATTGCATTCCACTTTTATTGAAAAAAAAGGTTTGAATACGAATTTGGATTTGAAAAAAAAATGATGGCTCGAAAACCGCTCAATGCAAAAGTTTTCGTTTAATCTCAATTTTCATCTTCAGAGATCTTGGGACCGTTTTTTCAATAGAAAATTGTGGGCATACAAAATCGAAGTTTAAAAATGGTTTATTATTGCTGCACAAGGTCTAGAACCGTAGTTTTCTTGTTCCAACAGATCTGAAACCAAATTTCTTTGCTCCACGCTGTCTGAATCGGATTCCTTCCTTTCACAAGGTCTGAATTAAGTCTCTTCTGGTCCTCACGGTCTGAGCATGTCCCTGCTTTCTGCATTCTGCACATGCTACAATTTATTTCATATAGTCTGATCATAGGCTTGATCTTATTGGAAGAAAAGTTTTAATCATATGTTTCGTACAAAATTTCTGTGAATCAAGTTCAAATTATGCGTTAAGAGCTCTTTTGATAGAGAAATACTGAATATTACAAGTATTTTACGCTCAAGGGGATAAAAATTGGTTAAAATTGCTAAAATGTTACAAAAAATACAAAATTTAGAACTTTTTCTTTCAAGTTTCTGGTAAACTTCCCCTCTTAAAACGCAACGCCACATCGAAGCTTTTAAATTTTACCAAACATTATTACGACTCTTGAAAGATTTAGAATTTTTAAAATCGAACTGACAACACTTTTAAACCAAAACCATTCGCTGCCAAGGCTACGTATTTGTGAAAAAATAAACTTTTGCTATTTTGTTTTCAAATACGCCCTATTGGCATTCTTCAAATCCACAAAACTCTATAAAAACAGCACCTAGAAAAATAATTCGACAATGAAAGCAACTTGAAAATACGAATCCAGGTTATCAGTTTTTTCATTTTGTAGCTGAGATTGTTTTTTTAGAAAGTGATAATCAATCAATTGGTTGGGTGACAACATCAATCACCAATAATCTATTTTTGCGTTCAGTTGAGATGAGATTTTTCTTAGAAGCAGAATAGAATTTTTGTTAATTGTTAAGATTCGTTAATATAAAAAATCTTAGATATTCAGTTCAAAAGAAGTCTTCAAATAAGAATACAAAATTTTTTTTTAAGATGTCTAAGCAGTTTCTTGATTTAGTGCACGATTACAAAGATGCAGCTACCAAAAAATCTCCTAAAATTTTGCGTTTGGCTTTACGAAGTTTTCAACAAACAAAAATTGGCATTATTGGTTCCTGAAAAATTTCAAAGCCCAGTTAGACAAAACGGAAAAGTTTTTGCTTCTTCCTTTATAAAGTTTGCGTTTTTTCGATCAAAAGACAATAATTCTAGTATTTACGCTTTCATGGATGGTTTTGAACTGTAGATTGATATTTTAACACTGAGAAAATTATTTGTTTTTTTTTGCCTAACTGTCACAAATTCAAGATATTACGTTTTTTATTTCAAAAATCATTGTTTATTGTAAAGAAAACAATCAAGATAAACAAGTTGGTTTCCAAATTTATAAAGTTATTTGCAGTCAGCAAATCAGATGACCATTGATAGTGTGAGTAGTTTTTTAGTTACGCACGGCCTATAAAGGAAAAAGTGTTGTTTTGGTGATCTAGCAATAAAACGTTGTTACTTATACTCATTATTCACAAATCTATCGTAAGTTATATCTAAAAATTAGGTCAAACCAAAAACCACAGTCAACCTGGTTGCATACCAAACTTTGTTATAGAAGCAACACATAATCTCAATTTTTTAGCACATGGCTTTCTTTTATAATCATTGTTTTTTGCAAATATCTTTTAAACTCTCTCATAACATTATGGTTAATCAGAAGCGTACATTATAACTGCATTATAAAACATACAACCACTGTATTCTGTCTTCATTAAATTGGTGTGTTTTTGCACAAAATTGCATCTGGATTTTATCGCACCATTCACTTACCTTCTCGCTTTATATTTTTCATATTGATATTTGGATTATGATTATAATGATTCATTTTTTTCAGAAACCCTTAGTTCAAACAATTTTACCTTGACGATTATAGACACATTGAAGTAGATTTTGCTAAAAAGTAATCTCGCTTTTGTCAGTGTTTCCGTTGTCAGTATTTTCATTCCTGGAAATAACGAGTAAAATTAAGTTCAGTACTGGACCACCCATAAAAAGCTATAACTTCTAAACTGGACAGGTTTTTTGTTCATAAATCTAACCCTTTTTTTCTGATTCCACACTTTTTGAGTCCTCAAAATTATTTTAACAAAATAAAGCAAATTAACTCAATAAATGGCAGTTGTTCATTTTCATTAAATTACTAAGACTTCCCCGCATAATCAGTTTTTTTTTGGCTTAGCTTCAAGCGTATTCGATGAACAAACGCTTTATCAGATTCTCAAATCCAACCCTTATTTTTAATCAGATTTTTCAAACTATGATTAATAACTTTAGGATGATCAGATATCTCAGACATATAGAAGGATGAAACAATTTTGTTTTGTTTGAACGTTTCGGAGACTTTCGGGCCAAAATTTTTTTAAAAGAAAGCGAAGGTTTCGCGTCAAAAATATGGAATTAGTTCGGTACGCGTAGGTAGTTGTACAATTAAATCGGCCAAAAACATACAGCGTGACATACATACGATACACTTTGAAACTTACGTCACCAATGTTGACCAATACTTTAAATTGTTTATCAAACAATTTTATTTAACAAGAGTGCTTTTCATACAATTCTATGCATTGAGTGTATCGAAAAAATCCACATGTAGTAAATCCAGCTTTTTGTCATTGCGAAGCCAAACTCTGCACTGGATAGGCGCTCAATTTTGGGTATGTGTGTTCCAGGATTCCAGATGAAAATCTTTAAAATTGAAATTTCGTCGGAACGATAAAAAAATTGAAAAACCAGAGTAGCTTTCTTGTTGCGGAATTCGCCGACAATTCACAAAACGCACAGTGTGGCCTCGTAACGTTTTTTTTTTGAGAAAATCATTTGTATGCTTAAACTAAATTTTTTTTCAAAATGCAAGCAAAATGCAAGTTTTTCATCTTCTATACAGTAGTTCCGGCTGAATTTTTGCTGAAATAATGCACGAACAGTACAAAGAAAATTCATATCAGCTGAATTAACATTGAAACTTCAAAATTCTCGGAAAATAGTGAAATTAATCGTAATTTTTCAGAAAGCAAAGTAAAAATTGATCAAATCTATCCAAAACTTTTCTCTTTTAACCTTTTATTTGTGTAATCAACTTGTTTTTGTCCAGTTCACGGAAAATTTACCTAATTCAAATGAAAAATCAGACCAATACTCATTGAAAGTTCTGGATCAAACTACTCGGTTTTTGTTCCAACAACTTTTCAGTTTTTTCTCACTGATCAACCCAAATTTGTACAAAAATCATAACTTCTTAGAATTTGTTGAGGTTAACAAAAAAATCAGATCAATGATTAAAAAAGAATTGCTTACTGCTAAAATTGACCAAAATTGGGGTAAAATTTTTTTATAGGTATTTTAGATGAAAAGTTGTTCATAACTGATGATTATTTCTCCATCGCTTCTACAACATACTTTTCTTGATTTTTCCGTGGAATTGTTCTGCGTTTTAAGGTTGCTTTCGCTTTCTGCTTAAAACTTTTCGTCGCTAATAAACTCACGCAGGAAAACTTAGTCAGAACTGGGGCAATTTAGGGTGAAAAAAGTATCAATTGAATGAACAATTTGCTGGCAGAGATGTAATTAGAACTGTAAACGTCAAATTGTTCCTATGTAGTTTGTACACATTTTCCGTTACGTTTCCTTAATCACTTGCTACAATAAACTATTTAAGCAAAAAAGCAATTTTTGTGATAAACAACTAATACTTTTCTGGCAAAATAGTTTTTAAATTGCTCTTTTTTCTTGATTTTTGTCAGAACTTTTCTCAAAAACGTCAAAGTGAGAAAAAATCGGTGCTAGTTAAAGCATGAAAAAGCACATGTAAGAATTGAGATTACCAAGTTTTTTTTGCGCTGAGTTTATAGAACAATTCAAAAGCAGTTCTGTTGGTTATAATCTGAAAACCTTCGAAACCAGAAATACGCAAGGGAACCTAGTTCCTTACTTCTGCAACATCTAAATACTTCTAAAAGACGGTTTTCTTTTTATAAAATTGATTTAGAAAAAGAGTCAAGGTGCAAACTGTAACAATTGAGAAAATTTGGGAAATGTATTAATCAGAAAACTGAAGTTCTACCTAACTTTCTAAATGAAACAAATTGAATCTAACCAGAACAAAATCTTTACTGTGTGTCTAATTGAGACTTTTCATGTTAAATTTCACTTCAATAAGAGATCCTACTTTTGGTTCTTCTGAGGTTCAGTTTGTGCAGAAGTTTTCAGCAGGCTCCACTTCATTTTCTCTAAAATCGTTTCTACATCAAATTTTTTTTTATTCCAAAATTTTAAAAATTAGATATTGAAAGCAAATTTTACTTTTATGCGTCATGTTATATCTTCCAAAATATGTCGGTGTTGAGTTTACTTCACGAAAATTGTCTTCAAAACATGATTTTTCCGTTAAATTTACCTAATATATCGAATGAGAACAAATTTTTCTCTCTGATTTTTTTCTCAGGATATAATTTAGAAGCTAAATTTCAGTACATTTATCTCAAAACTACTTCTAATGAACTTAATTGAGTTTCTATCTCAATTTTGCTTTTTTTTTGAGTTTCTGCTTCATCTACTATCTTCCAACGTAATTCAGTTTGAACAAAATTTTCTTAAAAGTTGAAATTTATATGTAGCAATTTGAAAAAAGTTTCGTTTCAACATACGTTCAAAAAGCTGAAGCAAAATTACTACCATAAGTATCTTGGTAAAAGCCTCCAAATGATCTTTTTCAAGCTGAATACTGTATAATAATGTTTCAACTCTGATAACTAACCTAGAAAACAAGAAAAGTGTATGTTTTTGCTGACCTTTGAAAAATTCAAGATAAAAAAATACATCATTCTCAACCAAAAATTTACTTCAATTTAGAAATTCAGAGTTGAGTTATTAATATTCAGTTATCAGGTTCATAAAAGCATTTATTAAGAGTTATTGTTTTCTACTGTTTTTTTGACGATTTCAAAAAAAAACTGATAACTGACCTAGAAAACATAAAAAATTTATGTCTTTGCTGATCTTTGAAAATTTCAGGATAATAATATGCATCACTCTCAACCAAAAAATTACATCAATCTAGAAATTCAGTTTTTTTTCGAAGTTCTCATACAATCATCTTAACTCTTAGAAAATCAACCCCCATTATCAGCTTATAAACACACTACTAATTTTATGAACATTTTACAAACACTAAACAAAAACCTTTCCATCAGGCGATGTTTTGAAAATATCAGGTTTTACTGTTTTTTAACGAAAACTTAACCACTCATAAGCGTATGTTATGCCGTTTTTTTTTCAAATTTGTTGCAACAATATCTTCGCAAGCTTGCAACCAATGGAACTTTACAAATATTTTCGGATTGATTTGCATTGAAAGCTCCACGACAATTTGAACTCAATGTTTATTGGTTTTATCAAAAATCAGAACTTTTGAATTAAAAAATGAATTACAGATCAAGAATTGTGATGAAAAAACTCTATACTTTTACGAGTATCATTAAAATAAGTTTCATTGTTATTTCTCCTATGTCTTAATAAGAAAAGATTAATAAAATTACAAATTTAATGTTTTCAAAAGCCACAAGACTTTTGTAGTCTTGATGCGTGTAAGCGAGTGTAATTTCTACCACAATAAAGACATGCAACTTCCGTTTTTTTTCAATGACGGCATTTCAATCAATAAAAAAAGAACTTGAGAATGAATGGGATTAGAATGTCCTAAAATGTTTGATAAAAAGAGTTGAAGAGCCTCAAAAAAGTATTTAAAACAGTTATCTAAAGTTTTTAACCAATTGTTTTTCACGTAAAAAAAACCAGAATGGGTATCATCTCATTTGGCCAAGCATAAAAATTAGCCAATCGAACCATTGAGTTTTGAAAAAACTTGATATCAACCAATCAGAATCAAAAAATATTTATAATGATATCTTTCTTGATATCAACCAATCAGAGTCAAGCTTCAACTCAAAATGGAGTTTTCCACAATTTTGATATAAAAACAATCAGAATTGAGCGTCTCTTCACAGGTAATACTTGTGGTTTTTTTCAATCAGAATGAAATAAAAAACAGATTTTAAAATAATTTGTAGATCAGAACGAAAATATTTTAATGAAACTTCCCAATAAATCATTTTTAGTAATCTTTTCTTACATAACTAAAAAAACTTTGACCCCAAAATGAGACAAATGAAAACTCTTGTCTGGCTTTCATGATGTTTCGATGCTCAATTCAAATTTTGAAATTTCTGTTCTAGTTCTAACCAGTGAAAAAAGAAACCACCAGAAAATACTTTTTATCGCTTTCTTTTTTTGCAATTTTGTAGTATAAACAACCAGAAGTCTTTTATATTTGGATAATCGATTAAAAATTCTTCCGCAAAATCAAAACAGGAATCGAAATGATGCTCCTATCTTCAATTTTTGCTTTATAGGCTCTTACATTGTTTTGTTTTTCACTGATCGACCACTCTGAGTTAAATCTTTAAAATAAAATCCTTGTTGATAAGTCTGGCAGTACTCTTCTGTTCTGAAGTCTCTCATTCATCTTACTGACAAAATTATTTAAATTTCTGTATAAACTTAAAACTAATTCAGTCAGAATCAACGTCAACTGTCAACCAATCTTCTGTTACTCAACGTTAAAATCTGATGAATGCCCATTTCAGACATTAAAAACGCTTTTGATAGAAAATTATTTTTCACTGAAATAAACAAAAAAACTTGAAAAAACTCGAATAGTTGAATCCATCTTAGTTTATTTTAATATAACAGTCATCATAAAATGCTATGCCCCTATTTAGAGTACTTACTTTTAAGGAAATTCATGTAGCCAATCAAGACCTCAAAACATGGCAAAAAAATTGAAAACAAAGATTGAAAATCAGAAAAAAAAATGCTTGTTTATAGTTTTGTTCACATTAGTCAAAATTAACTTAAATTTAGATAGAAAAGAATTAATTATTTTTTTCTGCAACTTCCTAAACAAATACTGGAAAATAAACTGATAATTGGTTAATGTTTCTATGTCAATTTCAATTCAATTGTATGTTTTGTCTGATTTTTCTTCAGATTTCCTTCATCTAAAGGTACACTTTAGTGAGAAAAATAGTTTTGAACCAAAACTATTTCAATTACTGAACATACAAAACATCACAAACATTGTTGAGGCTTACAATTTTAAAAAAAATAAAGCCTCCAAAATTTGGGACAGTTCTTTGAAACTATTCAGAGTATAGTTGACATATGGAACTTGCATCAGTTCTTGATTTTCCTTTGCAGTGAAGCGTCGAATCTGAAAGTAAGATGACTTGTTCACCTTGTACTTCTTGATTGTGCCACACACCCTCCTCGTGATATATACTGCTATTTCATACTTTCAATGACAGACGCCGAGCTCCTGATTCATACTTGATTCTTTGCCAGATTTGGCTTTATATATAAGTGCGAGTCCAAGGTTTATCAGAATCTTGATTAGCAGTATTCCGGATTGCCGTTATTGCTTCTTCTTCTTTTTCACAAAAATAGACTTGGTGGGACTTATCAAATTGTCGCAAATTATTTATTTTTAAGAGTTGAAAGCACGGTTCCAAGCATGTTTTCCCCTTGTAGGATTTTTGGAACCAAACAAATCTCCCAATTCTTTTTGATTTTTTGAAAATTCAATATAGTTGGGACTATCAACTTTTCTCCAGTACATTTTGAAGAACAAACTAGTCAGATGAGGAGAAATGAGAGAAATGAATTTGAGATTAAATGAAAATGGAAGTAAGCAGTATGAGTCATCGCCATTTCCATATATGGAAGTAGTACCAAATATGGAACGATTTCCCTATATGGAAGCTGCGTAGGCGTTACTTCTACTATATAACTCCACCATTTTGCATGATGCTTTTTTTAATGATTTTTTGAAATACATATGCAAAAACCAAACATATTTATTCTTATGCAAATCCAAAAAAACGCGAAAGTTATTGTAAGAATTTTATTAAACCACTGCCAAAAAATTTCAATAATTTTGACTTCGAGTGCTACTCCCTATCTTTTAAAAAACATACATGCAAAAAATAGTAGATCTGATAGACTTTTAAGACGTGATGCATTGTATTAAATTTAAATATGATGTAGTTTTTTGTTGGTTTTTTATTATAAAGTTGTGGTAAATTTAAAATACGACTCAGTTATTTATATAATTTCTTTGTAATTTATTATTTTTTCTAAAAAAAAACTTGAATTTTTGAAGTTTCAGTACTTTTCAGCATAATTTCAGGTTAATAGAGCACTGTTCCAAAAAGTACGATGTACATTAAGGAATATTTATTAGGTCGAATTAAACCAAATTTTTTCTTTTTTTTTGAAATTTTTTTTGAAAAAAGTTTTCAATTTTTTTGATGAAAAGTCTAAGATTTTGAAACTCTTACAATTGACTTACCAAGCACCAAAAAACAAAATAACTTCATGCTACAACCTACACGTAATTAACCACTGATATTTAGCAATTACATAACGCGCGCCGAAATTTTTGCGAAAAAACTACAAAAAAAAAATCGTTTTTTTTTCCCATCCCTTACCATCTCTTATGACCATTCCCTTACCATCACACAAACCATGAAACGTTACCAATTCTATTCCCTATCCTAATACATTGTAGACTCTATACCCAATGTTAATACATATCTGGGTGACTGGTTGCTCGTTTCCCTATCTCAAAACAGTGAAAAGGAGCTGAAAAATATACTACTCATATACAAAAAGAATGACATTTAAATCACCTACTCTGGCGGCGAATCTTCGACAGCAATTCAGCTGGTAATTCCTGCCTCTTAGCCTTTGGGTTTCCTTGCATACGAGACAACCTTGGTTATTGTTTTTTCAGACAGCATAAATTGAAGCGTAGTATATAATTAATATAATTGCTTATCGTACACTTTTTATTTTTATAGAAAACTCGGTATCCTACTCTTGTGACATAAAACTTATCGAAAAAAAATTTCTTACTTTTTTCTAACCTACTGGAGTCGCTTGAAATTTGTATGACAATCATTTTTTTAAATGAAAATTGTATCTTTAGTTTTTTGATCTACCCGGGCTATTTAACCTCACCGAAATTAAGTCATCTGGTGCGACTAGTGAAGCTCAAAAAACTTAAAAACTGTTAATTTAGATCAGAAAATGAATATACGGACTTTGCACTTCTTCTCCTCAAATTTATGTTAAGTAATAATTATTTCATTTGAAGCTGCCTTTGTGAAATTGTTAGTAGTATTGTAATCCGCCGTGTGTCCTAAGGGGGGGGGGGGGTCTTTTCGACGGTAGGGGTCTTTGGGGTCCTACCAAAAGTAGGGACCAAAAAGACCCATCTTTTTTAAAGACCCCAAAGTACCCTGCCCGAAATAAAAAGACCCCTCTCTTAGGACACCCGACAGATAAAATACTTTGGTATTTATTTTCGCGCGGTGGTTAAATTTAATCCCTTCCAAACTTTCCCACTGTTCAACTAAATAAGTTTGAGACCCCATTAAAAAACTGACCTGCTTGAGAAGGAGGAAGGACGTGACAAATAATAAGAGGGTAAGAAGGTAAAGAGGACTTGATAAATAATAGATAAAGTAACATATAAAAAAAAAGAAAAAAAATAAAATAAAAACGGAATGTTGACAGGAGTACGGATAGGAGAGCAGAGGAAGGGTTTACGGCCACATCCGCATGTCGTCTTCGGGATCCGACCAAGGGACATGAAGAATACTGACTAGACGCTCCATTTGAAATTTGAAGCGCCACTCAGTACTCTCGAATCCCGCACCCAGAGACTCGCACAGCCAGAAATTTTCCATGCTCCCCACATCAACACACACATATTCAAATATGCCCTCCTTTTTCTCAAATGCAACCTCAATGTAATGCAGCTTAAAATTCGCTGCAGTGGTTGCCGGGGTAAACTCTACGATCACACCAAAGATATTTTTGCCTTCGTGAGTTCCAGGTCCCACATAAGGCAAATCAATGGGTGACTCGTGGAGACCACCAAGGGGAATATCCATCTAAACACATGAAAATAGGTTGAAATCATTAGTTAGAAATAGGAGTGAGTAAGTGGTATCTAGAAGGTTACTTTCATTTCCACTGGCTTGAAATTCAGCAAGTCGGAGAAGTGCTGAAAAAAAGAAAAAAAATGAAATTGGAAAAACGTAGAGTTACTTCAAAAGACTTGGAAATTATTCATGAAATTTTTATTACTTTGAAAAAAACCTATCCGGAAAACACCAACCGTCGAAATTATTTCTTAGCTGCATGTTCACTGTTCTTCTTCTCAACTACTAATGATATAAATTACGATGTTTCTATCAAGTTGAGACCTTATGGGGGTCTGATCGGTATAGACAATTCTTCTTTGGATAAATATTTAAATGATTCGAAAATTTTACGAATGCATGCTATTTTACACGATGCCGTCGGTTTTGTCCGCGAAAATTATAACACTGGTCCCACATACTGCTATGTTTTACCATGGAAATGCAACAGTAGTTTGATTGGTCACTTGAGTGGAATTACGTTTTGTTTGTATATCAAACTGAAGAAACCGAAACTCTACCATTTATTAGAATGCTGAAGGAAAAATCAGTTGTGTTGGATTTTGAGGGATTTCGACACCAGAAAAACACATTTATAGTAAAAGAATTAGCTATAACAATTTCCGACTACAGTGATTCCCTAATTTTTCTACCTCCAGTTAATTTCAATTCCCTTCCAAAATCTGAACAAAAAGCCTACAACTGGCTGACAAATTATTTGCACGGACTTCATTGGGCTAGCGGTGATTATTTATACCTGAATTTGAACCAAATCTTTCAAAGTTTTGTCTTAAGAAACCCCAATGCTGTATTCTACGCCAAAGGAAAAGAAAAAGCTGATTTTTTATCCAAATACTTAGACCGCAAAGTTGTGAATCTTGACGATTTGGGCTGTTCACGAGTCGAACAATTATATTTCAAGAATTTTGTGAATTGTAACAAACACCTACCGCACCATAACTCTAAAAATCATTGTGCATTAAAAAAAGTCGAAAGCGTTCTTTGATTGGTTGAAAAATGAGTGTCAACAACGAGCGTCAGGGGAAAGTGGAGACATACATATCTCCAAATTCAGTTCTTTGTGCTTGGATGACACCAGAAAGTAACAAAAAGATTTCATTGACCAGGATTGAACGCATTGATTGTAGAGGCCAAGTAGTTCAACGAAAAGAACAAGTTACACTTTCTGAAGAAGAGTTGTGCACTTTGAGGAGGTTCTTCCCCGTGATTGACCAATTCATCTACTTTCAACGATTCAAATACATCAGTAATGTTACACAGCAAGCGCGGTCTTTGTCTTCTCAAGCTAATCTTAGTGCCCAAACGTCAACCAGGAGTTCAAATGGATCTAACCAGCAGTGAACTACCCAATGAGATTCAAAAAACAATAAGAGAAGATTCTGTGAAGAAAATTGTGTATCGTGCCAAAACTGATCATGTCCCAGCCAATTATGTTTTGGAAATTCACTATGATTTTGATGATGATAATAAACCGAGTGTCTATACAGGTTATACACGATATGAAATTTATTACTGTTCAGATGCTTAATTAATTTTTTTTATATATGATATATATTTTTCATTCTGCAAGTTCGAGAGGACTGATGGAACTATAGTTACCGATTTTGTGTATGACGAAAATCATATGGAGAAAAAATCATGGAAATTTTGCAATAACGTGACTGTACCACGGTCTGAAGTTGTTTTCATGTCACAAATGGTGTTAATTCTTTTTTGTATCTTTAAACTTTCATTAACGCAGTTAACTTGTGAAGAAACCTCAGTTTGGTTCTCAATTTTATCGGGTTTAGTTGGTTATGTATTACCAAATCCAAGAATATGAATAAAGTTATTGATACATCTAACGAGACTTTTTTTAGCCATCGTGGGCCCCTCGGGTTCTGGAAAAACAGAGCTGATATTCAAATTGTTGAAAGGAAAAACATTTTATCCCAAATTTCAAAGAGCCCTATACTTTTACAAAGAGATTCAGCCTCTTTATAGTGAAAAATCCAATACCCACAGCATTGATCTAACTTTCATAAAATTCAATGGCTTTGACAGTTTGCGAAACCTTGAAAAGATTCTTCTAGTTTTTGATGATTCATGCGAAGAAATCTATAACGATAAAGACTTTGTCAAACTTGCAACAGCAGGAAGACACCGAGGGACTAGATGTAATATATGTTAAACATAATTTGTTCCAACAAAGCAGATGGTCTCGAACAATTGATTTAAACACATCACACATCATTCTGTTCAAATCACCTCGTGATATTCAGCAACTTGATCATCTTGGAAGACAATTAAACAACACTAAATTTTTGAGACACTGTTATCAGCTCGCTACAAAAGACACATACGGTCATCTTTTAATCGACTTGGATCCGCGTACATCCGATTGTTTGAGATATTGTTCAAACATTACACCACCTGGTCCCTCAATTTTTTACTTTCCAATAAATCAGGCAGAGGTTACACCTCTCACAAATGAACGCGAAAAAATTATCTATTCTGCAGCACATGGTACAATTGAATCCCAGCCAGCTCCGAAGCTTCATTAGAAAAACAACAAATCCTCAAGTTATTTCAGTTATATGTGAATGTTTGCTCAATGTAGTCAATGGCAATGTATCTGTTAATATTCCAAACATTGAAAATTTCGAAGTGGCATACAAACTTTTAATCAGCCGAAAAACAAAACTTGAACAAAAACGATCAATTATTCTAACGAAACAAGGTTTCAACTTGATCAGACTGATACTTTACTTCTGCTACAGATACTTACCATCAGCATAAAACATGGCAGCAGAAGAGTTTGTTTTAATTCCAAAACATACATATATCCGTGAGCAACCGCATGCATCACAAGTGCTATTTAACAGCTCAATTAAACACAAAAAGCCCCAGTTATCTTACTTGAACCGCATGAGACCTCTAATACCCACGAAGCAAAACTCAGTATCGACTGAAACTCTTCCACTACTCCTTCCACCAACACCTCCCTCAACGCCTATTGTTGACCCTGGGGAACAATCAACAGGACTTCTTACAGAAGATGAGACTAATCAATATCAGGAAGGTGGGGAGGAAGAGGAGAAGCGGATTGTGGATGAGAAGGAGCGAAAGGATAATAAAATAAACTATGAACGCATTCTATTACAATAGCAAATAATGGAGGATAAAAAATTCACGAGAGCTAAAAATATCCTGGAGGTTATCAAACGCTCAACTCGAGTCTGAATAAACGCCATGGATGAAACAATTTATGTTGACAATGTACCAACCGGTCTCAAAGCAGCATCGTTTTTGTATGATATACAACAGCAAACTAAAATACTACACAACCCTGCTTACATAATGATTTTATCCGCTCTCGAACTTACCGAAGAGTCTGTTATTAACAAGTATGCCAAACCCGCGGTTCAGTCAAAGATTAAAGAACAATCCCAACGAAGAACCAAAAGTCCAACCAAATCTCCGTCAACCTCGGGCAAAACAAAAACCCTCGACAGTAGTAAGCCATCATCAAGTTCAAAACAAACCAAACGACTCAAAACAAGAAAGAAAGCCACCACGGAAAGAGTCAAAGAAAGAGAGAAAGACGAAGACGACACTGAATTGTACGATACACCCTATAACGATTCAGATTCTTCAATGTCAGAAAAGATGGAGACGAAAAGTAAAAGATGGGAAACCTACACCAACTGAGGAAAAACTTTTGAAAAAGAGTTACACAGATAAAGGTCCAGCATTGTTCGGTAGTGTTAAAACTTTGAAGGCTACAACGGTCATACCAAGACGAAAAGTTAAACATTTTTTACATACAGAACCATCTTATACAAAATACCGAACAGTTCGCCGCAAAAAAGCTCGGCTTAAAGTGATAGTTTATGACATAAACGAAATATGGGTCAATCGATTTGGCATATGTTGATAAACTAGCAAAATACAACAAAGATATCAAATATCTTTTAGTTGCAGTAGATTGCATGTCCCGTTATCTTCGCGTGCAGCCACTGAAATCAAAGTATGCCACAACAACTGCAGAAGCGTTCAATCAAATGATAAAGACAGAGAAACCGAAAAAAGACTGGGTAGATAAAGGCACCGAGTTCAAGGGGTCATTCAAAACTTCATGTGAGAAAAAGGGTATCAAGACATACACAACAGAGAGTGAAAAGAAGTCCGCTTTCGCCGAGAGGAACATTCGATCACTAAAAAAATTTGATTTATAAGTATTTGGAGGACAAATGGACCTACTCTTACATCGATAAGCTTCAAGACTTTGTCAACACAATAAATTCGAGAACAAACCGCGTCATCAAATTAGCCCCCAATAAAGTGACAAAAAAGGATGTTCCACGTCTAATTTCATTAAGAGCGGAACAATCATTGAAACTAGTTCGCCGACCAAAGCTCTACGTTGGCGATTTTGTGAGAATAGCAAAAATTGACATCCCTTTTCGAAAAGGTTATAAACAATCCTTCACTGACGAAGTTTTTGAAATATTTCACATACCAACAAGGAACCCACCGACTTATAATCTTATCGACGCTGATAGAGAACCAATAGAGGGTAAATTTTTTGAGCCCGACCTAATCAGAGTATTGGAAAAGGAAGGGTCAAGCTAAACAATGTCTAGCAACTTTGGAGGTGACAAAGATTCCTTTAGTATTACATTGGTGTCATCAGCCTCAATGAATATCTTCATTGACAACTCACTAGCGAGTTTTAAAAACCTGCTGAGTGAAGATATTGATCTGCAAGGCGAATGGAGAGTTGCATTGTCAGAAATAACGTTTCCCACTCATTTTAACAATGTAACAGATACTAAAATAGTGTACTATAAAAAAGACAAAGTTAGAGCAAGTCTTAAAGTGGCAAAAGATAAATTATCTAGACCATATGATGGAGAGAAAATTGAAATAACAAAGGGTGAATATGGCGAAATCGAGAAATTATTCAACGAAATCAATCGGAAGGTTGATCTTGATAATTTCACTTATAGCATCGACCCCATTACCAAACATCTTTCAATTTGGATGCATTATTGGGAAGGCATTACTTTTGAGAGCCCACAAATTCCTAGTATTTTGGGTTTCAAAGGTATAAGAGATGGAACGGGCTACCATATCGGCTATAAAGAATCCAGTCATATCCATAGCACTCTCACATCGCAAAACTTCATTTCCGACTACCCTGTCGATATCTCTGCTGGAACCCAAATGATGTTTATCTACTTGGATATAATCCATTATCAGATTGTGGGTGACACCAAAGCACCGTTGCTGAGAGTCATTGATACTAATCGACGAGTGAAAAACGGTTACGTGTGCAGCATTGAACCAAATCATCGCAAAGTTTTTAGCAACTTAGATTATAAAAAACTCCTCGTGAATAACATCCAGAGCATTGCAGTAAACCTACAAACAGAAA
>NC_087069.1:44466329-44618829 GCF_963678635.1 Symsagittifera roscoffensis | reverse complement strand
TTAAAGCTAATCCTTTTCTTTCATATAAATATGAGTTTATATAAAGTATCGTTCATATTTCCTTTTAAAAGTTTTTGATAATTATTGTTCGTTTCTTTTTCTGATTTTATTCTCAAACTTATTTCCAACTCTTATTTATTTTATTCTCAGACTTATACCATTTTGATTATTTTAGCCTTACTATTAGCTTACTTTGGGAAACCAGATACGCAATCCTTCGCTCCTGCTTCAAGGGTAAGTTGCAATTACCAGTCTCTTTTGCGCCGGTCTATTTAACTTAAAACAATGTTTGCTGAATGTTTATATTTACAAAAGTCCAGCCGTAATTCCTAGTAACAAGGCAATTTAGCCGAAATTTATAGGTGAAAGGTTTTTTTGATCAGTTTTATCAAGTTTTCTCCTTTTTTTCTGACTAGAACTAACAGACGTTTCTGTTAGAATGAATGGGTTATCGATAGGCGGAGGGTCTTTTGAACTGCTAGCTGCGCTTTCTTCTTAAAGCTCTTCCTCCGTATCTGGGACGCGGAATTCCCGTGATTGCCAGCTTTCGAGGTTTTGGCTGCTATATTTGTTAACTGCGAGTTTGCCCACTCGGTTTCTTCAGCAATGGCCTCGAAGAACACATTTTCTTCGGTAGACCTGTGTTCAAAGGGCAATGTAGCTATCCCGTCGAATAGTACGAACCGCTTACTATTGAAGGGTGAAAGGGCAATTCGGTTCTGCGCTATGGTTATGTTGATATGGGCTTTAGATTTTTTTGAGTAGTTGTATATACGAAGGGTTTTTCCACTCAGTAATGTGTCCCTGAACCTCTGGTGTGTAAGTTGCTGCTGGGAGTGTTGCACCACTCCTTTTGCACTCCTCTTGCTAGTTGAATCTAAATGAAAACAGAGATTAGCCCATAAACATTTTTAGCTTTTTAAGCCCATAAAAATTCGCCCATAAAGCTTTGCAAGCCCAGTTCTAGTGTTAATATCGAAAACGGTTCTCAAATCTGAGTATTTTAAAAACTCAATATCTAATAACAATCCAATTTTTTTCAATTCCAAAAATTTTAAATATCTTAATTCATTCCAATTTATAAAAATTCCAACTCGTGTCCTTGTCAAAAAATCATTCCATGTCAAAAATTTAAATTTGTTCACGTCAAAAAATGCAAAAGTGCGTTTGTAGTGAGTATTTGTTTAAAACATTTTAAATGATGAATGATGAAAAAGGGATCAACAAAATTTTAATTTGGTCCCAATAAGATCCAAATTCCCAAGGGATGGAACCCTTATTGTTGAGAAATGGAGGGGACTTGGAGAGGTGCTTTTTTTTCAATAATAACCTGCATATTTCAACGAGTAGAGCTTTGGTTTCAACGCGATGATTTATTCAATGATTTTTCCCGCCGCCTCGTCCTTAAATTTCAAAACAACCTTCTCATTCACATTGCTGAAAAAGAAATAATTGCTTGGGTAGTTGGAAAAATCGAAACTATCGCTCAGTTTTTGCAGATCTGCGTATACGTCTTCGGTTTTTATCGCATAAATAAACGAATATGTGTCACTGTATAGCAGTTCAAGGTTCATGTTTGGTTTCATTTGCTGATAATGAAAGTAAATCATGAATCGTTTCGACAAATCCAAAATACTTGCGCCAATTATCATGTGTTTGTCCCACAAAATACTCGTTACAGCGAAACAAACAGTAGCAACTTCCTCGTCGTTTATCTGGAAGCTTTTCATCGTGCTCAATGCTGTTTTTGAAGCAATTCTCCTTCGTTCCTGATAATTTCTAGTTTTTGCATCCCAGCTTAGATTACATAGTTTTTCCGAATGCAGAATTTACGATGAGCTTGTAAAAGTTCTCTTCAAATTTGTTGCGCGCTGACATTCTTAATCGAGTGTTTAAATCCACAAAGGGCTCCATCCATCTACCTTGACGAAATTTTAAGACCTTAGTCAATTTGGTAGTTTTTAAGCCCAGTTCTATGTAGAGTTTTAATGTGAGAAAGTGCAGATCGTACCCTTCCTTTAAATTTAATGTTTGAATCAGTTTTGGTACCTTTGAAAGCGACGTGACCCCCATCTCCCCTAACATCTGTATTTGCTCGTTACTTAGTTTATCCGTGCCGATAACTTCACGTGATGGGTGCTAGCGGGTAGTCTGCAAAGTAATCTTGAAGTTATTCAGGTATACAGAGATCCACTTCCAAAATTTATCCCCACTCAGAGCTATCGTCGGTTTGCAAAAGATATTCGAGACTTTCCTCAACTATTGAGAAATCTTTGATGGGAAGGGGACAGTGTTTCATAATACCCCCGTATAAATTGTTAACTTCTATATTCAAAAGATAGCTAGAGGACTCTTCAGGGTTGTAGTCTTCGAGGTATTTGTTGTTGGCTATAAATGTTCAAATGCTCCCTTTCAGTAAGTAACTTGAGGTCTGCATTGCAGACTTTTAAGAATGCATCGCCCGAGAGGTTACTAGCCGTGCAGTAGCATGCACAATATATTCCGTACGTTTCGTAACAAACTTCACGAAAGGCTTCGAATACTGAAGCGAGTAGTAGTACGTCCGTTGCTAGGTATACATCATAGTACTCGCCTAATGATGCGCATTTCAATTCGGCGAAAACTTTATTGGCATGGTTGTACTGATTTTTCAAAACATTTATTTCCCCTCCCTGTAAAGTGTTGCTCCACATTTTTTTAGGTGGCAGTCGAGTTTCTCGAAATTTTTCAAAACTACTAAAGTATGAATACGGGTAGAAATCTTTTTGTTTCATCTGTTCTACTAAGTAACCAAGTTCTTCAAATTAATTTTCCAGTAGGAAAAACTTTTCTTCCGGTAAGTATTCGACGAGTTTTGAAAGGGGGGGCAGCATGAATTTATAGGAGTCTATGAAACGTAGATTTTCATACACTTTTTTAAGTTTTCCGTTTTTATCGGTGTATGATTTGATATAGACCGACATAGTGAGTGATATATACTTCTCCTCAGTGGAAGGGATCACTGAGTAAGTGTTTTCGGGGTAAAGGTTTGAGAGCGCTTTTGTAATGAAATGCAGATCATAGTTTGACAAGTTATGCGCTATTACAGGTATATAGTTCGCCGTTTTTCGGTTGATGTTGCATTCGTTATGCGCCCACCCCAAGAACTTTTTGGTACAGTGACAGTGATCAAGTACAACTTCACGCGTGCAACTTGGTTTGCCAGTGAACGTGTAATACTTTCGTTTTTCGAGGTATATTTGTTTCGCCAACGATTCGAGCGAGGCGATCAATTCCTTCATAACATTTTCTCCTCTCTTCAGTTCAAACATTAAAACTTCTCGCTTCCCAAATTCAACAACGGCCAGAGCGTAACCGCATGGTTGATGAATCTCAAGTGTTTGGGTGCTAGATCTTTCGGGGTCGGGTTGCGGTCCGTATACGGGTAATAGTAGCGATTCGAGGTCAAAGTAAATAACTCTCGGTACATACCAGCGGGCAGTTAAACTTTTGAAACGATGAGTGTCCTTTCCCGGTTTTGGCATAGTGATTACCACTCCCTCAGCTTGGTAGCACATCCTGGTGTCTTTGTAGTGTATCGATGGATGAACATGTATGGAAGCATTTGCGGCAAATTTTGTTTTGGTCTCGGTGTAGTTTTCCACGCACATATTCCACCACCCTCGTCAAATCAGTGATCAGCACATAGTGATGAGTTTGTCCGTCGCTGAGTAGTAATAGGTCAACCCATAGATCACTTGAGTATTTGCTGGACACTCTCGAAGGTAGGAATTCACCGTCTTTGTACCTAATGAAAACAAACAATTGAGTGCTTGGGTTTCTGGGTGAACGTAATATGTTATAGATGTTTATACAAATGTTTTTGTCAAAACGTCAATGCTTACCGGAGTAAATTGACGTGACAATTTTTAAGTTGTTCAAATTGGTCAATACCTTGTAGTCCCATTGGCATCTCGTACCAGCCTTCAAATTTCACAACATGTTCTTGGGAGAGCTGGTAATTTTCCAGTTTGTTTCGATGTTTGTAGCTTTGGGCAGCAGGGTAAAGAGCAGTTGTGGTCTCTGAATATCGATCATGGTACGCGGTCACAAAGCAGTATAGAAAGCACTTCTGATCGTTTCTCGTTTTAATGTTGGTGAAACTCTGTTTCACTGGTTTCAATGAATCAGGAAGGTCAATGTATGAGCCAGCACGGATCGGAGAAATTGCTGCAAAACTTATAGCCACTTTTCGATGCGCTCCACAATCCAACCGCTACCGTGAGAAGCGAACGTGTTGATGGCATTGACCATATGCTCAATCATTTCCAAACATGTCTCTTTCTCGATTCCTTTGAAGAAGACATTGATCATCTTAGATTTCAGATATAACATTGTCTTCTCGTGGCGTAACTCCCCGTCAACAGTTTCGTTTGTATCGCTCGAGAACTTTATCATACTCACGTCCACATGCAGTTGAAATTTACAGGTACCTTCCTGCACTCTTCCGTCTGTCAACGCGCATCAATCTCCTCTTTGTTTCGCATGAATACATTCATCAGATGCAATTCATCCTCCCCAACGCTCAACTCATATCGTCTTAACTTTCCCCTAAACGCAGATTCAGTTGGAGCAGTTGATATTCCCACCTCATTTCCGGGAGTCCAAATGGGTAGTTGATGGATTTCCGACATATGTTGCCGGAACTTCTCAACCGAGAGGAAGATTGTATGACAGTAGTTACAAAGACTATCAGTTGACACGTTGTGAGCTAGCTCGACATGCTCCCTAGCTTCCGCCAGCGAGCTGAAGGATTCACGACATTCGCCACATTTAGTTGGTGGCGGTGGGGCTGCGAATATCTTATGGATATTTTGTTCATGTCGTCTCAAGTTCCTTGGTGAACTAAAGACTTTCGAGCAGGTCGAACAAATGACTGGTGTCTGTTTTCCACTTGAGTTTGGCATTGTTGGTTCGAGGTTGAGAGTTCAGGAAAGAAGAATTCTTTTCAAGAAATTGATCAACTTTTTACCAAAATTGATTTTGATAAAGCAAAGGGGAGAAGTGAAAAGTTTTTCAAAAACCAAATTTGGATCAAGACGGTTATTAAACTCAATTACGTGGGTGAAGCATAAAATCAACAGTGGCTTTGAAGTGGTTGTAGTTTTGAGCTTTATATGGTTTTATGAAATGACTGTCATTTCGATTTTGGGTAAATGACTCAACTGTATTAAATAGTATAAATAGTTGTGCTTAGATTAGCTGACAATTCCATGAAGGGATTAGTCCAGGAATGTTATTTCTTTTACCTAAAGTGTGTGAATGTTAACACCCACTGCTATTATCAACTTCCCTGTTTAGTCAAGTGGACTATTTTTTGAATTTTTTGTCAAGTTTTTTTGTTTCAACTAAAATGGTAACCCACCAATCAAGTCAAGCAAGGAAGACATGTAATCATACCTGACAAAAATGATAAATGGTAGTTGAGAATTTTGTTCATTTCTCAAATAAATTAGTCTTCTATGACAAATTTCACATACAGTTCATCAGAAAGATTGATGCAGGGCCGTTTGGTGCAGTAGGCAATAACTATCCGGCATTGCTGTTCATTAAGAACCTCTGAAACGCTTGCCCCACTGTAATTTTGGGTCAAAAAATTGAGGTGATTCATTTTCAGTACTTATTCGTGTCGTGGAAAAAAAATTGCAAAAAAAACTTTTTGTCTCCAAATCCAACGAAACCTGGACCAATCAATTTGTCGTGATGTATTGGACAAGATTGTAACCCACGTTGAAAAATTGAGAAAAAAAACATAATTTGATTTTTTTATCAATTATAACCTGAAAATGAGTTTTTTTAAACGTGCAGTCTGCTATAGACGTGTGATTTTCTTTATATATAATGCGTTATAATGGCTCATACACTCTCTAAAGTCTACACTCCTAAGAGTCGTGGCTAACTTCACAAGTCTGTAGACATATTAGAGAGAGAGAGAGAAAAAAAAAGAGAGTGTAAAGAGCCAAAAGTATTTATGGTTGGTTAACCAGCAGAATTGCTGGACCCATCCATAAATAGCTTTCTTCTGAGAAAGCTATACTCCAAAAGGGATATTAACGTGGTTTATGGATCGTCAGTTCTCTCTCTCTCTCTCTCTCTCTTTATCTTTTTCTGTGTTAATATTTATATTTTGAAAACTATTATGAAAAAACATAATAATATAAGCATTTTTTTGTTTTTCGCTTCAACATCTTTAGATAAAACCTAAGGATGAGTATTCAGTTTATTTTCTGCGATTTTTTGAAATTAACATTAAAGTAACATGATATAAGTAAGTTGGATTTGATGAGAATTTTATCAAAAATTATACTTTTTAAACTTTTAGGCCGACTTTTCAAACTTATTTTGATTTTTTTCTCGTATGATTTTTTTCGCTTGTTTTTATTTCATTTTTAATGATTGAAAAGAACAAAACAAACTTTAATTGATCGTTGAGGTCTATTATTCAATAAGAATTTGTACCATTACTTGATAATTCTTTAATTAAAAATTTCAGAACAACACAAAAACTCGGCAAGATTTAAAATGTAATAAAGTTTCTTAAGTTTTCAGAACTGCTTAAACTCTATCTTCCTTTTCTTTGGTGCGTAGCAAGCATTGACAGGCGGAGTTTCAGGAGTAGCCAGGTCTACCACTGGGGTGATGGAACTATGTGTTCCACTGCTTAGTTCTGAAGCCAAAATAGAGGAGATTGGATTGACTTGGTCTGGAACAGTAGAATCGGGAGAAGAGATGGTTGTTTGAATGTCCCAGTAGCCCTCGCGTTCAGCATAATTGCCAATTGATCCCTCTTGGTTCTCCTAAAGGGGTATGGAGTCACAATCATATCGAAAAAGTATTTTTCTTGGTGATTCTTCGAGGTATCCCGCGTCGTTTATTTCAGTCTTTTCGAGATCCGGGTAGGATTGATGGAATGTAGGACTTTCATACATCCGCTTGCGCTCCTGGCGAAGAAGGTCAATGTGATCGAGCACATAGTTGGCAGCATTATATGACTCTACGTTGACCATTCTTGCCATTGTTGATTGGCGGCGAGGATGTTGAAGGGAGAGGAATCTAGCTTCTCTCTCTGCTGCTGCACAAGGGCAACTGATTCTCTCGTATAAGTTTGGTAGATATTGTTCTCTCATAATCTGAAATGGAAATGATTTGTAGAGGAGCAGTCATTTTAGGCTGAAAATTGTTTGACAAAAAAGCTTCTGACCGAAAATTTGAAGAATTGAGAGAATGAAACCAAATCAGATTTATGCAAAAGCTAGTGTAATGCTTGGGTGAGAAAGGTGCGGCTGCATGTCTGGCTGGCAACTAGATTAAACTTTATGAAAAGTATAATTCTAACCTTCCAGTTAGGCCGGAATAAGTATACTTCAAAGAAAAACTTTAATCTTTTTTCAAATGCCTCCTAAACATTAAGGCATGCAGCTGACCACATCAAAGGATTTACACGTGTACCGACGTGAATGTATATCCTGATTTTCGAGCTACTTATGGTGTGCCAGACCATAATTACAGGTGTAATAAAAGTTTACATGCCTCATAAATTTGTATTCACTAAAAATAATTGGATGTTCCCTCTTGGAGCTTAGGTTTACCACAGAGATTTGTTTATCTTCTATCCAACTCATTATTCATTTCACTCTCTCATAAAACAGTTGAATCAACAAGTCACTGCCGTTACCAGACCACTATGTACTCGTAGCAGAATGCTTGAAGCAATGTATGAGCAGTCGCCTGAGTTTTTAAAAAAAATCGATGAAATTTAAATTTTTTATTTTGAACAATGAACCCGACGCCTCACAGCTCCATCTAAACACAAATTTTGCATTTGCAACCCATTCAATTCACAACGAGTATTTCGCCCAATTGCTCGACAATGCCCCTACCCACATCCATGTTCTCTTCGAAGTAACAAAAGATTGTGTTGACGTAGTGAACAAGATGACTTCAACCACTTTCGTTGTAACTTGTCTACTCTCATCTTTCAAACATCTAATATGGGGTTGCAGTGAGTTTCACATATCGGGACCCCTGATGGAAAAAATAAAAATTGCTGTCAATTACAACAATTCTATTAACAACTCAACTGACATTGGTGGTGCTTCTCTACGAAGAAGATTGCCACAAGTTTGCTTTGCTTCACAAACTCGATCCGTTCAAACTCAAACTGACCTAATCACTAATGTAACAATTGAACGCTTCATTAATATATTGAATGGTGATAATGCCGCCGAGTTTTCTAAAATTATTGATATTTTTTTGAGTGGGTATGGTCGTTTAGAGATTGATTCAAACACTTTGTTTGTTAAGTTTATAATGGAAAAGAAATTTAAATTCTGAAAACAAAAAAAAATGTTTGGAAAAAAGTCAATTATAGATCATTATAGAAAATCATCGGTATCACAAGTTTAGAACAACATATATTTGGCGAAACGCAACATGTCATGATCGTTTACTATGAAACCTAGAGGAAATTTAGATGAAAGTATGAGCAACATAAATACAATAAAGTCCACACAAGACCGAGTTAGCTGATTGGATTGGCTTGTTCATGAGTATTTGGTTTCCTTCATGAATAGAATATCTCATGTGTTTGTAAACATGAGGATAATTGTGTAGTCATGTCCAAGAGGATCTGCAAAGAAAATTTGACCACCAGCTTGAGCGAATAGTAGCCAGTGAGTTCCTGGCTGGTCTGAGTTGGATGCGTTCACTATCATTGTCACGTTTCAGTATTGTTCTAAATGCTAAGTTAGCTGGAAAAATACCTCTAAATCGATGTTTCAAATGATTGCATCGGTTAATTAGCTCAATAATCTGTTAGTTGTCCATTTTTTCCGATTCAATTCATGAGAGTGTTTTTAGCTATATTTCTATCGGAACGCACGTAAAATGTTGATGCACGCTCTCCCATGAAAAGTAACTCTACTTTTTCCCCCATTGGTGCAATAAACTTCAGTTCTACTGAAATGGTGCAATTGGTCAATTCAGGATGAATAAAGTCATGTGAAGCCTCTTGAGTAGATAGGAGATCAAATGCCATAATACAATGATTGTGATAATTAGCCAAACTGATTCCATGACTATTGTTAAAAACAAAATCTAGAGCTTCTAATGTGTTATAGTATATTCTTTTGTTATCAGTCGTTGACACAGGAGTACCTGCAATGGGTAGACCGTTTCGGTAAACAATGAATTCAACAACGGCCAGAGCGTAACCGCATGGTTGATGATTCTCTAGTGTTTGGGTGCTAGATTTTTCAGGAAGATGTATGGAAGCATTTGCGTCAATTTTTGTTTCGGTCTCGGTGTAGTTTTCCACGCACATATTCCACCACCCTCGTCAAGTCAGTGATCAGCACTTAGTGATGAGTTTGTCCGTTTCTGAGTAGTAGTAGTAGGTCAACACATAGATCACTTGAGTATTTGCTGGGCATTCTCAAAGGTAGCAATTCACTTTCTTTGTACCTAATGAAAACAAACAATTGAGTGCTTGGGTTTCTGGGTGAACGTAATATGTTATATATGATTAAACAAATGATTTGTCAAAACTTCAGTGCTAACCGGAATACATTAACTTGAGAGTTGTTAAGTTGTTCAAATCGGTCAATATCCTGTAGTCCCATTGGCATCTCGTACCAGCCTTCAATTTTCACAACATGTTCTTGGGAGAGCTTGTAATTTTTCAGTTTGTTTCGATGTTGGTAGCTTTGGGCAGCAGGGTAAAGAGCAGTTGTGGTCTCTGAATATCGATCATGGTACGCGGTCACAAAGCAGTATAGAAAGCACTTCTGATCGTTTCTCGTTTTAATGTTGGTGAAACTCTGTTTCACTGGTTTCAATGAATCAGGAAGGTCAATGTATGAGCCAGCACGGATCGGAGAAATTGCTGCAAAACTTATAGCCACTTTTCGATGCGCTCCACAATCCAACCGCTACCGTGAGAAGCGAACGTGTTGATGGCATTGACCATATGCTCAATCATTTCCAAACATGTCTCTTTCTCGATTCCTTTCGAAGAAGACATTGATCATCTTAGAATTCAGATATAACATTGTCTTCGCGTGGCGTAACTCCCCGTCAACAGTTTCGTTTGTATCGCTCGAGAACTTTATCATACTCACGTCCACATGCAGTTGAAATTCACAGGGTCCTTCCTGCACTCTTTCGCCTATCAACGCGCATCAATCTCCTCTTTGTTTCGCATGATTACATTCATCAAATCCAATTCATCCTCCCCAACGCTCAACTCATATCGTCTTAACTTTCCCCTAAACGCAGATTCGGTTGGAGCAGTTGATATTCCCACCTCATTTCCGGGAGACAAATGGGTAGTTGATGGCTTTCCGACATATGTTGTCGGAACTTCTCAACCGAGAGGAAGGTTGTATGACAGTAGATACAAAGACTATCAGTTGACACGTTGTGAGCTAGCTCGATAAGCTCCCTAGCTTCCGCCAGCGAGCTGAATTATTCACGACATTCGTCACATTTAGTTGGTGGCGGTGGGGCTGCGAATATCTTATGGATATTTTGTTCATTTTGTCTCAAGTTCCTTGGTGAACTAAAGACTTTCGAGCATGTCGAACAAATGACTGGTGTCTGGTTTCCACTTGAGTTAGGCATTGTTGGTTCGAGGTTGAGAGTTCACGAAAGAAGAATTCTTTTCAAGAAAATTATCAGGTTTTTACCAAAGCTGATTTTGACAAAGCAAAAGCGAGAAGTGTAAAGTTTTTCAAAAACCAAACTTGGATCAAGACGGTATCAAACTCAATTACGTGGGTGAAGCATAATATCAATAGTGGCTTTGAAGTGGTTGTAGTTTTGGGCTTTATATGGTTTTATGAAATGCATGTCTTTTCGATTTTGGGTAAATGACTCAACTGTATTAAATAGTATAAATACGTGTGCTTAGGTTAGCTGACAATTCCATAAAGGGATTAGTCAAGGAATGTTATTTCTTTTACCTAAAGTGTGTGAATGTTAACACCCACTGCTATTATCAACTTCCCTATTTAGTCTAGTTGACTAAATATTTTGAACTTTTGTCAAACTTTTTGCTTCAACCAAAATGGTAACCCACCAATCAAGTCAAGCAAGGAAGACATGTAATCATACCTGACAAAAATGATAAATGGTAGTTGAGAATTTTGTTCATTTCTCAAATAAATTAGTCTTCTATGACAAATTTCACATATAGTTCATCAAAAGATTGATGCAGGGCCGTTTGGTGCAGTAGGCAATAACTACCCGGTATTGATATTCATTAGGAACCTCTGAAACGCTTGAACCCACTGTAATGTTGGGTCAAAAAGTTGAGGTGATTAATTTTCAGTACTTAATCGCGTCGTGAAAAATCGTTACAAAAAAAAACTTTTTGTCTCCAAATCCAACGAAACCTGGTCCAATCAATTTGTCGTGATGTATTGAACAGGGTTGTAATCCATGTTGAAAAATCGAGAAAAAAACATTATTCGAATTTTTTAACCGTTTTAACCTGAAAATGAGTGTTATTAAACGTGAAGTCTGCTATAGACGTGTGAATTTATTATATATAATGCGTTATAATGGCTCATACATTCTCTAAAGTCTACTCCTAAGAGTACTGTAGACATATTAGAGAGAGAGAGAAAAAAAATTAAAAATAGAGAGTGTAAAGAGCCAAAAGTATTTATGGGTGGTTATCCGGCAGAAATGCTGGACCCATCCACAAATAGCTTTCTTTTGAGAAAGCTATACTCCAAAAGGGATATTAACGGGGTTTATGGATCGTCAGTTCTCTCTCTCTCTCTCTCTCTCTCTCTCTCTCTATTTATCTTTTTCTGTGTTAATATTTATATTTTGAAAACTATTATGAAAAAACAAAACAGAAACATTTTTATGTTTTTTGTTTCAACATCATTAGATAAAATATATGGATGAGTATTCAGTTTATCTTCTGCAATTTTTCGAAATGAACTTTAAAAAAAATTATATAACTAAGTTGGATTTGACGAGAATTTTATCAAAATTTATACTTTTTAGACTTTTATGCCGACTTTTTAAATTTATTTTTTTCTTTCCTTATTAATTTTTTTCGCTTGTTTTTATTTTGTTTTTATTGATTGAAAAGAACAAAACAAAACTTCAATGGATCGTTGAGGTCTATTATCCAATAAGAATTTGTACACATTAGTTGATAATTCTCTAAATAAAAATTTCAGAACAACACAAAATCTCAGCAAGAAAATGTAATAAAGTTTCTTAAATTTTCAGAACTGTTTGAACTCTACCTTCCTTTTCTTCGGTGCGTAGCAAGCATTGACAGGCGGAGTTTCAGGAGTAACCAGGTCCACCACTGGGGCGAAGGAACTCTGTGTTCCACTGCTTAGTTCTGAAGCCAAAATAGAGGAGATTGGAGTAACTTGATCTGGAACAGTAGAATCGTTCTATAATAGCTTTGTTTCGAAATGATTTTTCAAAACGGTGCTGTTCAATTTTCAAAAAAATATTTTTCGGTAAAATCTGTAAAACAAATTTGATTGTAGACACTAAATATGATGATTTTAAAATTAAACAGCACTATCTTAAATAATTGTTTCAAAAAGAAGCTAACATACAAGCCAAAAATGATAGTTAACTGAAGAGAGTATAAAATAATGGTAGCGCAGAAAAATCATATCAAAAGTTCGACAATTTGTTTTCTGATTTTTTCAAAGGCTTTTACAGAAAATCTTGTTTTATTCCTCTTTAAAATCACGAACATTTTTTTTGTTAGTTTTTCTTTGGGACTGTATTAGTTGCTCCTATCTGAAGCAATGCAAATGGATAGACCAAGCCTTTGCGGTGAAAACAGAAAAAAGTATATTTGCTTGACTTTTTTTTCTTTTGAGCGTATGTTAAGCACAAACAAGTTCAAACAGTAAAAAATAGTTAAGTGTTTTTCAAGAACATTTGGAGACATTTTTTGCTTTTCTGAAGTTCATTGACCCGCACTTTTTTTTCTACTGCGTAAAATTTCACTCTTGAACGATGACACTTAAATTGAAATAAAACTTTGACTGAAGCATTTTGTTTTGCTCGGACGTTTTACAATACTTATTTCTTTCAGTATGATTGGTTTAAAAAAAATTGAACGAAAAACAAAATAAGAACATTTTAGGTATTGATAGTTGTATCACTGATTTTTATACCAGATTCATTTTGGAAACCAGATTAGAATTTGGAAAGCAGCTTAAAAAAAGCATGCTCTGGTTCGTATCAAACAGCTGCAGATGATTTCATTTTAATATTTTAGATACATCGTTTTTTTATTTGATAGAAGTTCTAGCTCCTGCATGAGACAGAATAGTTAGTTGCTATCCATTTGATTGTAATAAAAAAAACTGATATTTGAAATACTGTTCTGATAGATTGTTTTAGGGGGGTCCTTTTTCAAAGAATCGCAAAGAATTGCAAAGGATACTTGCCATACAAAACTTTGAAAAATAATGGTTTGAAGCATGACTATGCTTTCAAAAAATGGTCTGAGAAACGTTTTATTGTTGATGAAAAATTCCTTTCGGATGAACTGACAGTCAGTTTTTGATAATTATGAAGAAAACAGCAACAAAATTTAGGTTTTTTCCTATCCTTTTTAACGTATTCAATATACAGTACTCATATAACAACGAATAGAGTGGGAGTGGTTTTTTGTTTTCTCAACAATCTGCAAAAAAAGCGGAATTTTTCAAAACCAATTGTATCTAAGTCTACTGTTTTTTAAGTAAAAAGGTTTTCTAAAAAAATTTTTTGGTAAAAACAGAACACAAAGATTATGGTTCAAACTATTCGAGCACCAAATTGAATTCTAAACGAGATAAAGGAATGTTTTGATCACAACTTGTTCACAAAGTTACAAAATTTAGTTGAATAAAACACGTTTTCTTCATTTATGATTTTTTGACAACGTTCCGCAGACCTGAAGCAAACATTGTTGATACTTTGGTTACATCAAAAAATTCTAATCTCAAACAGAAAGAGCATCTGTAGCTTTGAGTAAAACTTCGGTGAGAAACCTGATAGAATGTTCCAGAATTGTACAGGAGAAACTGTAGTGGTTCATTTATATGTTTTGTTTTGAGATTGCTTTATTATTTTCTTTAATTGAAGAGTACGCTACAACCAATTTCCTGGCAGTTTTAGCATAAACACGGAACTGAAATCATATTTTATAACTAATAGCTGAGAAAAGAAAAGTATCATGAACTAACAAAACTAAAGCATCGAAAAACTTAATTGTAAAATCGTGGTTCACTACGCAAAACAAAACGCTGGAGATCTAGCACCGAAAAATGCTAGGTACTTTCCATAAAAGTTTTCTTTTTTGGAACAAAAACAGCAACCGTTTTTTATAATTGAAATTTATCCTTCTCGAATGTTCTAGAACAAGCTGGATTTGTGCATGAAATATTCAATCTACAAAAGGTTGTAAGATAAACTTCAATATTTGTTTTTGCAAAAACTAGTAAAAAATTACAGAAAGTTGGTTCTTTTCGTGAACAATTAGGTCGCAAAACTTTTCAGCAGTTGAAGCAAAACCCAAAAAATTTCAATTCTGAAACAATTTCGTGCTTTCAAAGAAAACGATATTTCTTTGGAACTGATAGCTGTTTTTGTTTTTGCTATGATGATTTTCTTTAAAAAATATTTTATTATTTTTTTAATTTAAGCTTTAAAACAACACCAATTTTTTTTATATATATATTTAATATTCTTTACTTTTATGTGATGAAGTTCAGCTGCAATCTTTGTCCGAAAAGCTACACGAAGAAACAAAAATTGAACGATCACTTGCTACAAAACCACCAGATAAACGCGAGGAAACGAAAAATTGCCGAGTACAATTGTGGATCTTGTTCAAAAACTTTCACAGAATGTAAGAATGTGCTACGTCACTTGCGATGGAATCATCGATCTACCAAGCCCGCTAAATGTCTTTACTGCCATACCGTTTTTGCTGAAACGAAACATTTGCAGTCACATATATCGAGTGATCACAACATTCGCGGTAATTCTAAGGAAAATTCGTCGTTCCAACATCATATCACGACTGAGCAGTATGCAACAAAAAAGTTTTTCCAGTCCTATAGAGTAAAAATTAGAGAGCAGCTTGATTTGATGACTTATATGGAATTGAACAAGTCTAACATTCAACTATTTGTGAAAGAAAATACAAAGAATTTGGACCTATTAAAGTGCAATTTTCTACCTTCACCCACCTAATCAAACCATTTGAGGAGAAAAAAGTATCTTGTCATGCCAGCAGTTTTGCAAAGCCATTTCTTTCTTTTCTTGACGACGATGATTTCTACGAGATGGTTGATCAAATGGTGAAATGGTGAGCACTTTACAAATTTTCTGCGGCAGTTGAAGTGGTTTTATAATCGAGTCCTTGGGTCATCTTGATATTAATATAAATCTCTATAAACCCATAAAAGGTAGCAGCTATGTGGCAACACCTGCAATTTTTATCAACAACAATTTCCTCCTCAACATCAAAAATCAAGACGAAAAGTGTTTTGCTTACAGTATTGCAGCCGCTCTCAATTCAAGTTCAAGGCACAATAAAAACGATCCGGCATTATATCGAGAGCAGTTGAAACATCTCGAAGTAAAAAACTTCACCTTTCCGATGTCGTTGTCCGACATTCCGAGATTTGAGTTGGTCAACAGATTGGGAATAAATGTCTTCGGAATTGAAAACAAAAGCTTGATACCAATGTATCTTTCGAAAATTAAGCGCAAGAGAATCAATCTTCTTCTATTATCCGATGGCATCCGTTTTCATTATTGCTTGATCACCAACTTCAATGCTTTTATGGCGGGACAAAGTGTTAACTCTACCATCAGAACGAAGTTTTGTGAGCGATGACTGCATGGATTCTCTTCCAAAAAGCTTCTGCATGAAAATCTAAGCTTGATGCTATAGCCATTCAAATGCCGCAAGATTACACAAAAGTTAGATTCCAACATTGGTTTAAAACTTCAATATGCCCGTACGAGATATACGCGGATACTGAAGCTCTTTGCACAAAAGTTCACGCTTGCATGTCAAGCCCTGAGAAAAGTGGAACAACAATCATTGAAAACCAAGTTCCCTGCTCTTTTGATGTTTTGTTAGTCGACCGAACAACAGGAAAAAGTCACTATGAATTCAAGCGAGATGAAAACTGTTTTGAATTTTTCTTCGAATGGTTACAAAAAAAAGCGGTAGAATTAGCAAAGAAAAAACAGCAATTCAAATCTCTTATTATAAACGGGGAAGAGCGCGAAAATTTGATGTCAAAGTCTTGTAACTGTGTGATTTGCCACGAAAGCCTTCTGACGGATAAGATCATTCATCATGATCATTCATCAGGAAACAAAATTGGGGCCGCTCATAATTCTTGTAACCTGAAACTTCGAACGCAGTCATTCACTCCTGTCTTTTTTCAAAATCTGAGTAAATATGATTCTCATCATTTGATCAGATACCTGAGTTTGAAGCCTAAAGAAAAACTTACTGTTGTTCCCTGCACTGACGAGAACTATGTTTCTTGTAGCCTTCATGTTTCTGTTGGAGAATACAAAACCAAAATTGGTGAAACAAAAATTAAATTTGAAGAAATGAGGTTCCTTGATAGCTATCGCTTTCTTCCAGATAGTCTCGACAAGTTAACTTAATCAATCAGCCCAGAAGATTTCCAAAATTTGAAGTTGCATTTTCCCAAAAAGTCTTCATACTTCCAGCGTAAAGGTGTTTATCCAAACTCTTATATCGATTCCTCGGAAAAATTTAAAGGAACAAACTTACCGGCTTATGGAGCAGACTGGAGTAACAGCCTTTCCGGAAATTTTGACATTACGTATTCTGATTACGAGTATGCCGGGATGATTTGGAACGAATTTTGGGGCCAAGACATTGGTAGTTACCACGACTTGTATTTGAAAAGCGATGTAGCTCTTCTGGCAGTTGTTTTTGAAAGTTTCCGCAATCACTTCAAGAAAAACTTTGATTTAGATCCTTGTCATTACTATAGCGCTCCAAACATCTCATGGGATGCAATGTTGAAAACGACAAAAATTGAACTCGATCTGTTATCAGATATTGATATTTTACTTTTTTGCGAGGAAGCGATAAGTGGGTGATTAAACGGAATAGGCGAGAAGAGATACCTGAAAGCCAACAATGCCTATTTATCCGACTTTGAACCTGATAAACCGTCTAATTTTGGCCTGTTTTTGGATGTTGTTAATCTCTATGGTGGTACTATGATGAAGCCAATGCCAACTGGTGGTTTCAAATGGATCGAAAAATCCTTAGAAGAAGTTTTAGCCCCACAGATGAAAGTAAAATAGGATATTTTATTATGATCGATCTGAAATATTCAAAAGAACTACACGATGAACACAATGGTTTTCCTTTGACCTCCGAAAAGATGAAAATTACCAATGATAGCCTATCATCTTACCAGAAGAGTTTTAATCAACCGGAGAACCCAACGAAAAAACTAATGGAAACATTGTATGACAAACAAAACTATGTCTGTCATTATTCGTTGCTTAAGTTTTTTGTTGAGCAAGGACTGCAAGTAGAAAATCTGAATTGTGTGCTGCAATTCGACCAGTCAAAAATTATGAAACCATATATCGAAATGAATACTAAACTTTGTCAGCAACCAGGTTTATCTGATTTTGCCAAAAAATTTCTTCAAGCTTCTCAATAATGCATGTTTCGGAAAAACCATGGAAAATTTAAGAAGAAGAAAAAATTTAATCATTGTTACCAACACAGAGCAAGCTGAGTATTATTGCAACAAGTTCAAATTTAACAGATTCAATATTTTCAAAGAAAATTTCGTGGGCGTTACAATGATCAAGAAGAAAATCAAATGGAACAAACCAACGTATCTTGGTGCAGCTATTTTGGATGTCTCTAAGCTACAGCTTTATAAATTTCACTACGAGAACTTGGTACCTAAGTATGGTAGGAGAGCACGCGTTCTTTATAAATACACGGACTCGTTGTTCTGTCAAGTGCAAACTCCAGATTTATACA
Organism: Symsagittifera roscoffensis; assembly: GCF_963678635.1. Classification (NCBI taxonomy): domain Eukaryota; kingdom Metazoa; phylum Xenacoelomorpha; order Acoela; family Convolutidae; genus Symsagittifera; species Symsagittifera roscoffensis. The sequence goes on along the minus strand of NC_087069.1, from coordinate 44,600,738 downwards.
GAGATTTAGTTGGATTCAAAAACAAACTGGATCTCAGCGACTATCCGCCGAATCACTTCCTATTTTCCATTGATAACAAGAAAGTTCAATCAATAGGAAACTTTTAATGCCGGAAAAATAGAAATTAGATGGCCGCTTCGGGCCTCTCTTGTCATCAAACTAACACAAAAAAGTAGTAATGCAACCTCATTTTAGATCTGCAGAAGATTTTTTTGAAATGTAACCACACATTTCAACAACAGCTTCCTCAAAAATTTTTGCATGTGTGATAGATTTGTTGTGAAATAATTTGATTTTTTTATGAATATTTCAATTAATTGTTTTTTGCTCATTTTGGGTTCTACAAGGTAATTTAAAATTTCAATCTCCTGGCAATAGCATGGATGAACAGAAACTCATTTTCCACTATAGTGGTAACCAGTAAAAAGCGTTTAAACCACCATTGGGAGTTTATGATCCACCTTTTCGATGTTCATCCAGTCAAAGCATTTTTTAAGGAATCAGTTTACATTTTTTTTTTCGTGCGATGAAATGTATGGTTTTGAAGACGCAAATATTATCTGTTTCGATCATGTTCGAAAAAAAATCCGAAATATTTCACAAACTGATTCAATCTAGGTAGTTTTTCAAAAAAGAAAAATCTTTTGCACATGACGCATCTAGCGGCAATGACCTTCAACCAATCGGACAATGTCGTTTCGCGGAATTGTTATGTAATTGGGCACTCGGGTGATGAAATAAGATCAGGTTCAAACATGTCCTGCACGACATTTTTTTTTAATTTTGGGTAAATGAGCCACGTATGTGGGATGGGGTGATTAAGTTATACACTACTGCATGAACATCTAAGCTTGATGCTATAGCCATTCACATGCCGCAAGAACACACAAAAGTTAGATTCCAACATTGGTTTAAAACTTCAATATGCCCGTAGGCGATATACGCGGATACTGAAGCTCTTTGCACAAAAGTTCACACTTACATGACAAGCCCTGAGAAAAGTGGAACAACAATCATTGAAAACCAAGTTCCCTGCTCTTTTGATGTTTTGTTAGTCGACCGAACAACAGGAAAAAGTCACTATGAATTCAAGCGAGACGAAAACTAAGTTGAATTTTTCTTCGAATGGTTACGAAAACAAGCGGTAGAATTAGCAAAGAAAAAACAGCACTTCAAATCTCTTATTATAAACGACGAACAGCGCGAAAACTTGATGTCAAAGTCTTGTAACTGTGTGATTTTCCACGAAAGCCTTCTGACGGATAAGTTCATTCATCATGATCAATCATCAGGAAAAATAATTGGGGTCGCTCATAATTCTTGTAACCTGAAACTTCGAACGCAGTCATTCACTCCTGTCTTTTTTCAAAATCTGGGTAAATATGATTCTCATCATTTGATCAGATACCTGAGTTTGAAGCCTAAAGAAAAACTTACTATTGTTCCCTGCACTGACGAGAACTTTGTTTCTTTTAGCCTTCATGTTCCTGTTGGAGTAAACAAAACCAAAACTGGTGAAACAAAAATTAAATTTGAACAAATGAGGTTCCTTGATAGCTATCGCTTCCCTTCCAGATAGTCTCGACAAATTAACTTAATCAATCAGCCCAGAAGATTTCCAAAATTTGAAGTTGCATTTTCCCAAAAAGTCTTCATACTTCCAGCGCAAAGGTGTTTATCCAAATTCTTATATCGATTCCTCGGAAAAATTTAAAGGAACAAACTTACCTGCTTATGGAGCAGACTGGAGTAACAGCCTTTCCGGAAATTTTGACATTACGTATTCTGATTACGAGTATGCCGGGATGATTTGGAACAAATTTCGGTGCCAAGACATTGGTAGTTACCACGACTTGTATTTGAAAAGCGATGTAGCTCTTCTGGCAGATGTTTTTGAAAGTTTCCGCAATCTCTTCAAGAAAACCTATGATTTAGATCCTTGTCATTACTTTAGCGCTCCAAACATCTCATTGGATGCAATGTTGAAAACGACAAAAATTGAACTCTATCTGTTATCAGATATTGATAATTTACTTTTTTGCGAGGAAGCGATAAGGGGGGGATTGAACGGAATAGGCGAGAAGAGATACCTGAAAGCCAACAATGCCTATTTACCCGACTTTGAACCTGATAAACCGTCTGCTTTTGGCTTGTTTTTGGACGTTGTTAATCTTTATGGTGGTACTATGATGAAGCCAATGCCAACTGGTGGTTTCAAATGGATCGAAAAATCCTTAGAAGAAGTTTTAGCCACCACAGATGAAAGTAAAATAGGATATTTTATTATGGTCGATCTGAAATATTCAAAAGAACTACACGATGAACAAAATGGTTTTCCTTTGGCCTCCGAAAAGATGAAAATTACCAATGATAGCCTATCATCTTACCAGAAGAGTTTTAATCAACCGGAGAACCCAACGAAAAAGCTAATGGAAACATTGTATGACAAACAAAACTATGTCTGTCATTATTCGTTGCTTAAGTTTTTTGTTGAGCAGGGACTGCAAGTAGAAAATCTGAATTGTGTGCTGCAATTCGACCAGTCAAAATTTATGAAACCATATATCGAAATGAATACTAAACTTTGTCAGCAACCATTTTATCTGATTTTGCCAAAAAATTTCTTCAAGCTTCTCAATAATGCATGTTTCGGAAAAACCATGGAAAATTTAAGAAGAAGAAAAAATTTAATCATTGTTACCAACACAGAGCAAGCTGAGTATTATTGCAACAAGTTCAAATTTAACAGATTCAATATTTTCAAAGAAAATTTCGTGGGCGTTACAATGATCAAGAAGAAAATCAAATGGAACAAACCAACGTATCTTGGTGCAGCTATCTTGGATGTCTCTAAGCTACAGCTTTATAAATTTCACTACGAGAACTTGGTACCTAAGTATGGTAGGAGAGCACGCGTTCTTTATGGGAGTCATGGGAGTTTATGATCCACCTTTTTCGATGTTCATCCAGTCAAAGCATTTTTTAAGGAATCAGTTTACATTTTTTTTTCGTGCGATGAAATGTATGGTTTTGAAGACGCAAATATTTTCTGTTTCGATCATGTTCGTGAACAAAAAAAAAATTCGAAATATTTCACAAATTCATTCAATCTAGGTAGTTTTTCAAAAAAAAAAATCTTTTGCACATGACGCATCTAGGGGCAATGACCTTCAACCAATCGGACAATGTCGTTTCGCGGAATTGTTATGTAATTGGGCACTCGGGTGATGAAATAAGATCAGTTTCAAACATGTCCGTGCACGACATTGTTTTTTAAATTTTGGGTAAATGAGCCACGTATGTAGGGATGGGGTGATTAAGTTATACACTACTGCATGAACATCTAAGCTTGATGCTATAGCCATTCACATGCCGCAAGAACACACAAAAGTTAGATTCCAACATTGGTTTAAAACTTCAATATGCCCGTAGGCGATATACGCGGATACTGAAGCTCTTTGCACAAAAGTTCACACTTGCATGACAAGCCCTGAGAAAAGTGGAACAACAATCATTTAAAACCAAGTTCCCTGCTCTTTTGATGTTTTGTTAGTCGACCGAACAACAGGAAAAAGTCACTATGAATTCAAGCGAGACGAAAACTTTTTTGAATTTTTCTTCGAATGGTTACAAAAACAAGCGGTAGAATTAGCAAAGAAAAAACTGCAATTCAAATCTCTTATTATAAACGACGAAGAGCGCGAAAATTTGTTGTCAAAGTCTTGTAACTGTGTGATTTGCCACGAGAGCCTTCTGACGGATAAGGTCATTCATCATGATCAATCATCAGGAAAAATAATTGGGGTCGCTCATAATTCTTGTAGCCTGAAACTTCGAACGCAGTCATTCACTCCTGTCTTTTTTCAAAATCTGGGTAAATATGATTCTCATCATTTGATCAGATACCTGAAATTGAAGCCTAAAGAAAAACTTACTAATGTTCCCTGCACTGACGAGAACTATGTTTCTTTTAGCCTTCATGTTCCTGTTGGAGAAAACAAAACCAAAACTGGTGAATCAAAAATTGAATTTGAAGAAATGAGGTTCCATGATAGCTATCGCTTCCTTCCAGATAGTCTCGACAAGTTAACTTAATCAATCAGCCCAGAAGATTTTCAAAGTTTGAAATTGCATTTTCCCTAAAAGTCTTCATGATGCCAGCGCAAAGGTGTTTATCCAAATTCTTATATCGATTCCTCGGAAAAATTTAAAGGAACAAACTTACCGGCTTATGGAGCAGACTGGACTAACAGCCTTTCCGGAAATAATGACATTACGTATTCTGATTACGAGTATGCCAGGATGATTTGGAACGAATTTCGGTGCCAAGACACTGGTGATTACCACGACTTGTATTTGAAAAGCGATGTAGTTCTTCTGGCAGATGTTTTTGAAATTTTCCGCAATCTCTTCAAGAAAACCTATGATTTAGATCCTTGTCATTACTATAGCGCTCCAAACATCTCATGGGATGCAATGTTGAAAACGACAAAAATTGAACTCGATCTGTTATCAGATATTGATATGTTACTTTTTTACGAGGAAGCGATAAGGGGGGATTGAACGGAATTGGCGAGAAGAGATACCTGAAAGCCAACAATGCCTATTTACCCGACTTTGAACCTGATAAACGGTCTAATTTTGGCCTGTTTTTGGACGTTGTTAATCTTTATGGTGGTACTATGATGAAGCCAATGCCAACTGGTGGTTTCAAATGGATCGAAAAATCCTTAGGAGAAGTTTTAGCCACCACAGATGAAAGTAAAATAGGATATTTTATTATGGTCGATCTGAAATATTCAAAAGAACTACACGATGAACACAATGGTTTTCCTTTGGCCTCCGAAAAGACGAAAATTACCAATGATAGCCTATCATCTTACCAGAAGAGTTTTAATCAACCGGAGAACCCAACGAAAAAGCTAATGGAAACATTGTATGACAAACAAAACTATGTCTCTCATTATTCGTTGCTTAAGTTTTTTGTTGAGCAGGGAATGTAAGTAGAAAATCTGAATTGTGTGCTGCAATTCGACCAGTCAAATTTTATGAAAACATATATCGAAATGAATACCAAACTTTGTCAGCAACCAGGTTTATCTGATTTTGCCAAAAACTTCTTCAAGCTTCTCAATAATGCATGTTTCGGAAAAACCATGGAAAATTTCAGAAGAAGAAAAAATTTAATTATTGTTACCAACACAGAGCAAGCTAAGTATTATTGCAACAAGTTCAAAGTTAACAGATTCAATATTTTCAAAGTAAATTTAGTGGGCGTTACAATGATCAAGAAGAAAATCAAATGGAACAAACCAACGTATCTTGGTGCAGCTATCTTGGATGTCTCTAAGCTACAGCTTTATAAATTTCACTATGAGAACATGGACCTAAGTATGGTAGGAGAGCACGCGTTCTTTATAAATACACGGACTCGTTGTTCTGCCAAGTGCAAACTCCAGATTTATACAAAGATTTAGTTGGATTCAAAAACAAACTGGATCTCAGCGACTATCCGCCGAATCACTTCCTATTTTCCATTGATAACAAGAAAATTCAATCAATAGGAAATTTTTAATGCCGGAAAAACTGAAATTAGATGGCCGCTTCGGGCCTCTCTTGTCATCAAACTAACACAAAAAAGTAGTAATGCAACCTCATTTTAGAACTGCAGAAGATTTTTTTGAAATGTAACCACACATTTCAACAACTGCTTCCTCAAACATTTTTGCATGTGTGATAGATTTGTTGTGAAATAATTTGACTTTTTATGAATATTTCAACTAATTGTTTTTTGCTCATTTTTAGTTCTACAAGGTAATTTAAAATTTCAATCTCCTGGCAATAGCATGGATGAACAGAAACTCATTTTCCACTATAGTGGTAACCAGTAAAAAGCTTTTAAACCACCATTGGGAGTTTATGATCCACCTTCTTCGATGTTCATCCAGTCAAAGCATTTTTTAAGGAATCAGTTTACATTTTTTTTTCGTGCGATGAAATGTATGGTTTTGAAGACGCAAATATTATCTGTTTCGATCTTGTTCGTGAACAAGAAAAAAAAATTCGAAATATTTCACAAATTGATTCAATCTAGGTAGTTTTTCAAAAAAGAAAAATCTTTTGCACATGACGCATCTAGCGGCAATGACCTTCAACCAATCGGACAATGTCGTTTCGCGGAATTGTTATGTAATTGGGCACTCGGGTGATGAAATAAGATCAAGTTCAAACATGTCCGTGCAAGACATTTTTTTTTAAATTTTGGGTAAATGAGCCACGTATGTAGGGATGGGGTGATTAAGTTATACACTACTGCATGAACATCTAAGCTTGATGCTATAGCCATTCACATGCCGCAAGAACACACAAAAGTTAGATTCCAACATTGGTTTAAAACTTCAATATGCCCGTAGGCGATATACGCGGATACTGAAGCTCTTTGCACAAAAGTTCACACTTGCATGACAAGCCCTGAGAAAATTTGAACAACAATCATTGAAAACCAAGTTCCCTGCTCTTTTGATGTTTTGTTAGTCGACCGAACAACAGGAAAAAGTCACTATGAATTCAAGCGAGACGAAAACTTTTTTGAATTTTTCTTCGAATGGTTACGAAAACAAGCGGTAGAATTAGCAAAGAAAAAACTGCAATTCAAATCTCTTATTATAAATGACGAAGAGCGCCAAAATTTGTTGTCAAAGTCTTGTAACTGTGTGATTTGCCACGAGAGCCTTCTGACGGATAAGGTCATTCATCATGATCAATCATCAGGAAAAATAATTGGGGTCGCTCATAATTCTTGTAGCCTGAAACTTCGAACGCAGTCATTCACTCCTGTCTTTTTTCAAAATCTGGGTAAATATGATTCTCATCATTTGATCAGATACCTGAGTTTGAAGCCTAAAGAAAAACTCACTATTGTTCCCTGCACTGACGAGAACTATGTTTCTTTAAGCCTTCATGTTCCTGTTGGAGAAAACAAAACCAAAACTGGTGAAACAAATATTAAATTTGAAGAAATGAGGTTCCTTGATAGCTGTCGCTTCCTTCCAGATAGTCTCGACAAGTTAACTTAATCAATCAGCCCAGAAGATTTCCAAAATTTGAAGTTGCCTTTTCCCAAAAAGTCTTCATACTTCCAGCGCAAAGGTGTTTATCCAAATTCTTATATCGATTCCTCGGAAAAATTTAAAGGAACAAACTTACCGGCTTATGGAGCAGACTGGACTAACAGCCTTTCCGGAAATAATGACATTACGTATTTTGATTACGAGTATGCCAGGATGATTTGGAACGAATTTCGGTGCCAAGACATTGGTGATTACCACGACTTGTATTTGAAAAGCGATGTAGTTCTTCTGGCAGATGTTTTTGAAAGTTTCCGCAATCTCTTCAAGAAAACCTATGATTTAGATCCTTGTCATTACTATAGCGCTCCAAACATCTCATGGGATGCAATGTTGAAAACGACAAAAATTGAACTCGATCTGTTATCAGATATTGATATATTACTTTTTTACGAGGAAGCGATAAGGGGGGGATTGAACGGAATAGAAGAGAAGATATACCTGAAAACCAACGATGCCTATTTCCCCTACTTTGAAACTGATAAACCGTCTACTTTTGGCCTGTTTTTGGACGTTGTTAATCTTTATGGTGGTACTATGATGAAGCCAATGCCAACTGGTGGTTTCAAATGGATCGAAAAATCCTTAGAAGAATTTTTAGCCACCACAGATGAAAGTAAAATAGGATATTTTATTATGGTCGATCTGAAATATTCAAAAGAACTACACGATGAACACAATGGTTTTCCTTTGGCCTCCGAAAAGATGAAAATTACCAATGATAGCCTATCATCTTACCAGAAGAGTTTTAATCAACCGGAGAACCCAACGAAAAAGCTAATGGAAACATTGTATGACAAACAAAACTATATCTTTCATTATTCGTTGCTTAAGTTTTTTGTTGAGCAAGGACTGCAAGCAGAAAATCTGAATTGTGTGCTGCAATTCGACCAGTCAAAATTTTTGAAACCATATTTCGAAATGAATACTAAACTTTGTCAGCAACCAGGTTTATCTGATTTTGCCAAAAACTTCTTCAAGTTTCTCAATAATGCATGTTTCGGAAAAACCATGGAAAATTTATGAAGAAGAAAAATTTTCATCATTGATATCAACACAGAGCAAGCTAAGTATTATTGCAACAAGTTCACTATTAACAGACTCAAAATTTTCAAAGAAGATTTAGTGGGCGTTACAATGATCAAGAAGAAAATCAAATGGAACAAACCAACGTATCTTGGTGCAGCTATCTTGGATGTCTCTAAGCTAAAAATTTATCAATTTCACTTCGAGAACAAGGTACCTAAGTATGGCAGGAGAGCACGCGTTCTTTATAAATACATGGACTCGTTGTTCTGCGAAGTGCAAACACCAGATTTATACAGAGATTTAGTTGGATTCAAAAACAAACTGGATCTCAGCGACTATCCGCCGAATCACTTCCTATTTTCCATTGATAACAAGAAAGTTTCCCCTGAAATTATCTGATGAGCTAAATGGTAGTATAATATCGGAAGCTGTGTTTCTGAAGCCTAAAGCATACTCAATATCTTATATTGACTCTGAATAATACAACAGCAAATGCAGTGCAAAGGGAAGGAACTACGCAGTAGAAAAAAATCACTACATCACGATTCTTACAAATCAGTTTTATACAATGGAAACAAAATCAGAAAACCAATGAGAAATTTTTTGAGTGAGAAGCATATGATCTCAGTTAGCGATGTGAACAAAGTTGCACTATCTCCATTCGATAATAAAAGGTATTATGAAAACGATGGGATAAACTCACTGGCATTTGGGCATCACAAAACTTGTTTTAAACGGAGTCACCGTAATCCTTCATTTTCTCTGATGAACAAAGTGACTCAGATCGGGATTTTGAGTCACCGTCCCTTTCTATGACACCAGTAGTCTCCACTATGTCCGATCATAATTTTTCTCTTCCTGGTCCTGGATTATGGCGCACTGCCGCTGTCGCTAGTGATGATGATGATGAAATTTTGGACTGGGATGCACCAGTTATAGATAAACCCTACATAGAATCACCGTTCATTCTCTCTGAGGCTGTAGAAGACAATGATCATCTTGCAGTCAAGCGTTCAGGCTTAATCAATCAATAGGAAACTTCTAATGCCGGAAAAATAGAAATTAGATGGCCGCTTCGGGCCTCTCTTGTAATCAAACTAACACAAAAAAAGAGTAATGCAACCTCATTTTAGAACTGCAGAAGATTTTCTTGAAATGTAACCACACATTTCAACAACTGCTTCCTCAAACATTTTTGCATGTGTGATAGATTTGTTAAGAAATAATTTGATTTTTTTTATATGAATATTTCAATTAGTTGTTTTTTGCTCATTTAAAGTTCTACAAGGTAATTTAAAACTTCTTTCTCCTGGCAATAGCATGGATGAACAGAAACTCATTTTCCACTATAGTGGTAACCAGTAAAAAGCGTTTAAACCACCATTGGGAGTTTATGATCCACCTTTTTTGATGTTCATCCAGTCAAAGCATTTTTTAAGGAATCAGTTTACAATTTTTTTCGTGCGTTGAAATGTATGGTTTTGAAAACGCAGATATTATCTGTTTCGATCATGTTCGTGAACAAGAAAAAAAGTTCCGAAATATTTCACAAACTGATTATATCTAGGTAGTTTTTCAAAAAAGAAAATTCTTTTGCACATGAGGCATCTAGCGGCAATGACCTTCAACCAATGGAACAATGTCGTTTCGCGGAATTGTTATGTAAATGGGCACTCGGGTGATGAAATATGATCAGGTTCAAACATGTCCGTGCACGACATTTTTTTTTAATTTTGGGTAAATGAGCCACGTATGTAGGGATGGGGTGACTAAGTTATGTGCTGCATTGGGGTGATTAAGTTATGTGCTGAATTGTGTGCTGCAATTCGACCAGTCAAAAATTATGAAACCATATTTCGAAATGAATCATAAACTTTGTCAGCAACCAGGTTTATCTGATTTTGCCAAAAACTTCTTCAAGTTTCTCAATAATGCATGTTTCGGAAAAATTATGGAAAATTTAAGAAGAAGAAAAAATTTAATCATTGTTATCAACACAGAGCAAGCTAAGTATCAATCATTGCAGCAAGTTCAATTTTAACAGATTTAAAATTTTGGAAGAAGATTTAGTGGGCGTTACAATGATCAAGAAGAAAATCAAATGGAACAAACCAACGTATCTTGGTGCAGCTATCTTGCATGTCTCTAAGCTAAAACTTTATAAATTTCACTACGAGAACATGCTACCTAAGTATGGTAGGAGAGCACGCGTTCTTTATAAATACACGGACTCGTTGTTCTGCGAAGTGCAAACACCAGATTTGTACAGAGATTTAGTTGGATTCAAAAACAAACTGGATCTCAGCGACTATCCGCCGAATCACTTCCCATTTTCCATTGATAACAAGAAAGTTTCTCTGAAATTATCTGATGAGCTAAATGGTAGTATAATATCGGAAGCTGTGTTTCTGAAGCCTAAAGCATACTCAATATCTTATATTGACTCTGAAAAATACAACAGCAAATGCAGTGCAAAGGGAGTGAACTATGCAGTAAAAAAAATCACTCTATCACGATTCTTAAAAATCAGTTTTATACGATGGAAACAAAATCAGTAAACCAATGGGAATTTTTTTGAGTGAGAACCATATGATCTCAGTTAGCGATGTGAACAAAGTTGCACTATCTCCATTTGATAATAAAAGGTATTATGAAAACGATGGGATAAACTCACTGGCATTTGGGCATCACAAAACTTGTTTTAAACGGAGTCACCGTAATCCTTCATTTTCTCTGATGAACAAAGTGACTCAGATCGGGATTTTGAGTCACCGTCCCTTTCTATGACACCAGTAGTCTCCACTATGTCCGATCATAATTTTTCTCTTCCTGATCCTGGATTATGGCGCACTGCCGCTGTCGCTAGTGATGATGATGATGAAATTTTGGACTGGGATGCACCAGTTATAGATAAACCCTACATAGAATCATCGTTCATTCTCTCTGAGGCTGTAGAAGACAATGATCATCTTGCAGTCAAGCGTTCAGGCTTAATCAATCAATAGGAAACTTCTAATGCCGGAAAAAAATAGAAATTAGATGGCCGCTTCGGGCCTCTCTTGTAATCAAACTAACACAAAAAAAGAGTAATGCAACCTCAGTTTAGAACTGCAGAAGATTTTCTTGAAAAGTAACCACACATTTCAACAACTGCTTCCTCAAACATTTTTGCATGTGTGATAGATTTGTTGTGAAATAATTTGATTTTTGTATATGAATATTTCAATTAATTGTTTTTTGCTCATTTTTAGTTCTACAAGGTAATTTAAAACTTCAATCTCCTGGCAATAACATGGATGAATAGAAACTCATTTTCCGCTATAGTGGTAACCAGTAAAAAACGTTTAAACCACCATTGGGAGTTTATGATCCACCTTTTTCGATGTTCATCCAGTCAAGCATTTTTTAAGGAATCAGTTTACATTTTTTTTCGTGCGATGAAATGTATGGTTTTGAAGACGCAGATATTATCTGTTTCGATCATGTTCGTGTACCTTCAACCAATCGGACAATGTCGTTTCGCGGAATTGTTATGTAATTGGGCACTCGGGTGATGAAATAAGATCAGGTTCAAACATGTCCGTGCACGACATTTTTTTTAAATTTTGGGTAAATGAGCCACGTATGTAGGGATGGGGTGACTAAGTTATGTGCTGCATTGGGGTGATTAAGTTATGTGCTGAATTGTGTGCTGCAATTCGACCAGTCAAAAATAATGAAACCATATTTCGAAATGAATACTAAATTTTGTCAGCAACCAGGTTTATCTGATTTTGCCAAAAACTTTTTCAAGTTTCTCAATAATGCATGTTTCGGAAAAACCATGGAAAATTTATGATGAAGAAAAATTTTCATCATTGATATCAACACAGAGCAAGCTAAGTATTATTGCAAGAAGTTCACTTTTAACAGATTCAAAATTTTCAAAGAAGATTTAGTGGGCGTTACAATGATCAAGAAGAAAATCAAATGGAACAAACCAACGTATCTTGGTGCAGCTATCTTGGATGTCTCTAGGCTAAAAATTTATAAATTTCACTACGAGAACATGGTACCTAAGTATGGCAGGAGAGCACGCGTTCTTTATAAATACATGGACTCGTTGTTCTGCGAAGTGCAAACACCAGATTTATACAGAGATTTAGTTGGATTCAAAAACAAACTGGATCTCAGCGACTATCCGCCGAATCACTTCCTATTTTCCATTGATAACAAGAAAGTTCCTCTGAAATTGTCTGATGAGCTAAATGGTAGTATAATATCGGAAGCTGTGTTTCTGAAGCCTAAAGCATACTCAATATCTTATATTGACTCTGAATCATACAACAGCAAATGCAGTGCAAAGGGAAGGAACTACGCAGTAGAAAAAAATCACTACATCACGATTCTTACAAATCAGTTTTATACAATGGAAACAAAATCAGAAAACCAATGAGAATTTTTTTGAGTGAGAAGCATATGATCTCAGTTAGCGATGTGAACAAAGTTGCACTATCTCCATTTGATAATAAAAGGTAATATGAAAACGATGGGATAAACTCACTGGCATTTGGGCATTACAAATTTTGTTTTAAACGGAGTCACCGTAATCCTTCATTTTCTCTGATGAACAAAGTGACTCAGATCGGGATTTTCAGTCACCGTCTCTTTCTATGACACCAGTAGTCTCCACTATGTCCGATCATAAGTTTTCTCTTCCTGATCCTGGATTATGGCGCACTGCCGCAGTCGCTAGTGATGATGAAATTTTGGACTGGGATGCACCAGTTATAGATAAACCCTACATAGAATCACCGTTCATTCTCTCTGAGGCTGTAGAAGACAATGATCATCTTGCAGTCAAGCGTTCAGGCTTAATCAATCAATAGGAAACTTAAAATGCCGAAAAATAGAAATTAGATGGCCGCTTCGGGCCTCTCTTGTAATCAAACTAACACAAAAAAAGACTAATGCAACCTCATTTTAGAACTGCAGAAGATTTTCTTGAAATGTAACCACACATTTGAACAACTGCTTCCTCAAACATTTTTGCATGTGTGATAGATTTGTTAAGAAATAATTTGATTTTTTTTATATGAATATTTCAATTAAATGTTTTTTGCTCATTTTAAGTTCTACAAGGTAATTTAAAACTTTAATCTCCTGGCATTAGCATGGATGAACAGAAACTCATTTTCCACTATAGTGGTAACCAGTAAAAAGCGTTTAAACCACCATTGGGAGTTTATGCTCCACCTTTTTTGATGTTCATCCAGTCAAAGCATTTTTTAAGGAATCAGTTTACAATTTTTTTCGTGCGATGAAATGTATGGTTTTGAAGACGCAGATATTATCTGTTTCGATCAAGTTCGTGAACAAAAAAAAAAGTTCCGAAATATTTCACAAACTGATTCAATCTAGGTAGTTTTTCAAAAAAGAAAAATCTTTTGCACATGACGCATCTAGCGGCAATGACCTTCAACCAATCGAACAATGTCGTTTCGCGGAATTGTTATGTAAATGGGCACTCGGGTGATGAAATATGATCAGGTTCAAACATGTCCGTGCACGACATTTTTTTTTTAATTTTGGGTAAATGAGCCACGTATGTAGGGATGGGGTGACTAAGTTATGTGCTGCATTGGGGTGATTAAGTTTTGTGCTGAATTGTGTGCTGCAATTCGACCAACCAAAAGTTATGAAAATATATTTCGAAATGAATACTAAACTTTGTCAGCAACCAGGTTTATCTGATTTTGCCAAAAAATTTTTCAAGTTTCTCAATAATGCATGTTTCGGAAAAAACATGGAAAATTTAAGAAGAAGAAAAAATTTAATCATTGTTATCAACACAGAGCAAGCTAAGTATCAATCATTGCAACAAGTTCAATTTTAACAGATTTAAAATTTTCAAAGAAGATTTAGTGGGCGTTACAATGATCAAGAAGAAAATCAAATGGAACAAACTAACGTATCTTGGTGCAGCTATCTTGCATGTCTCTAAGCTAAGACTTTATAAATTTCACTACGAGAACATGCTACCTAAGTATGGTAGGAGAGCACGCGTTCTTTATAAACAGACGGACTCGTTGTTCTGCGAAGTGCAAGCACCAGATTTGTACAGAGATTTAGTTGGATTCAAAAACAAACTGGATCTCAGCGACTATCCGCCGAATCACTTCCTATTTTCCATTGATAACAAGAAAGTTCCTCTGAAATTATCTGATGAGCTAAATGGTAGTATAATATCGGAAGCTGTGTTTGTGAAGCCTAAAGCATACTCAATATCTTATATTGACTCTGAAAAATACAACAGCAAATGCAGTGCAAAGGGAGTGAACTACGCAGTAAAAAAAATCACTCCATCACGATTCTTACAAATCAGTTTTATACAATGGAATTAAAATCAGAAAACCAATGAGAATTTTTTTGAGTGAAAAGCATATGATCTCAGTTAGCGATGTGAACAAAGTTGCACTATCTCCATTTGATAAAAAAAGGTATTATGAAAACGATGGGATAAACTTACTGGCATTTGGGCATCACAAAACTTGTTTTAAACGGAGTCACCGTAATCCTTCATTTTCTCTGATGAACAAAGTGACTCAGATCGGGATTTTGAGTCACCGTCCCTTTCTATGACACCAGTAGTCTCCACTATGTCCGATCATAATTTTTCTCTTCCTGGTCCTGGATTATGGCGCACTGCCGCTGTCGCTAGTGATGATGATGATGAAATTTTGGACTGGGATGCACCAGTTATAGATAAACCCTACATAGAATCACCGTTCATTCTCTCTGAGGCTGTAGAAGACAAAGATCAACTTGCAGTCAAGCGTTCAGGCTTAATCAATCAATAGGAAACTTCTAATGCCGGAAAAATAGAAATTAGATGGCCACTTCGGGCCTCTCTTGTCATCAAACTAACACAAAAAAGTAGTAATGCAACCTCATTTTAGAACTGCAGAAGATTTTCTCGAAATGTAACCACACATTTCAACAACTTCTTCCTCAAACATTTTTGCATGTGTGATAGATTTGTTAAGAAATAATTTGATTTTTTTTAAATGAATATTTCAATTAGTTGTTTTTTGCTCATTTAAAGTTCTACAAGGTAATTTAAAACTTCAATCTCCTGGCAATAGCATGGATGAACAGAAACTCATTTTCCACTATAGTGGTAACCAGTAAAAAGCGTTTAAACCACCATTGGGAGTTTATGATCCACCTTTTTTGATGTTCATCCAGTCAAAGCATTTTTTAAGGAATCAGTTTACATTTTTTTTTCGTGCGATGAAATGTATGGTTTTGAAGACGCAAATATTATCTGTTTCGATCTTGTTCGTGAACAAGAAAAAAAAATTTGAAATATTTCACAAATTGATTCATGCTAGGTAGTTTTTCAAAAAAGAAAAATCTTTTGCACATGACGCATCTAGCGACAATGACCTTCAACCAATCGGACAATGTCGTTTCGCGGCACTGTTATGTAATTGGGCACTCGGGTGATGAAATCAGATCAGGTTCAAACATGTCCGTGCACGAAATTTGTTTTTAATTTTGGGTAAATGAGCCAGATTAAGTTATACACTACTTACCATACATACATATGATATCAGTTAAGATTCTGAATTATAATACATAACTATGAGATGGCAAATATTTACATAAAATCTAGATATTTTATATGAGTATGATACAAAAACATGATACATTGTAATGATGTTTACAGAGTGCTTTATAACGCAGTTTTTATAAGTTGTCTAATTTTTGTAGTAATACCTAATCTATTGAAATCCTTTATTTCATTTCATTCCCCGAGTGTTGCAATTTTTTTGAAAAAAGTTCTAATTACTCCAAATATATTTCGCATTTTTTATTTAATTGAACATTGTGTTTTTATGTGTTTTTATTCTAGTTTGTCCTTGTTATTTTTTATGAATATGGTCGGAAAGGTCAGTGATATTTGCGCAGTTTTTTTGTCTCGTTTTTGTAGTTTTGTTGTTTTACAATTTTTTTAGAGATATAATCAAATGAGAAATGTGGGACCTATGAAGAAGACTTTGCTCATAAGCTTATATGTACAATAAATTAGTAATTGAGATATGTTAAAGAAAAATGCAAGGTTCGGGAAATAAAAAAAACCCTGTTTTTTTAATAAAATAAAGAACGCCACGCAAAAAGCAAAAAAAACGTTTTCATTTCTTTTTTCAGGTTTTTAAAACTAATTATTTTATGGCATTTATTAAAAAACAACTAAAACAATATAAAAAAGGAGAAACATGTGCAGTGAAGCATGAACCAAATTTCTGCATTTTTACCCTACAGTAACTGAGGGAAGGCATGCGATTCAGGTTTCTTCTGAACTGCACACACGGACCTTGTTCAACCCAATTTTGTAAAATGTATTATAACCCGAGATTTTGATTGGGTGGGTTTCATACGTTGGGATGAAAGAATATCAATTTCTAAGGATTCCTGTATAACAATTGTTCCTATGATCAGTATGGTTTGTTTTCTTCTAATGGTCCATGTCTAAAAATTAATTTCACCTATTATCTACTTTTTTGTTGATTTTGTTTTTTTGACACAAAAATTCAGTGTTTTGTGCTAGTTGAGTTACGACCTATTTGGTTATTCTCATAGAGTAACTTCAGATCCCGAGTCGAGATTTTTCACCTAATTTAAAGCAAGATTTGAGCGGTTTGAGCGGTTTTTTTAGACAATTACGCCAAAATCTTGCTTCAAAATGAGCGGTTTGAACGGTTTTGAGCGGTTTATCTGAAAAAACCGCTCAAAAACTGCTTAAATCTTGCGCGGTTTTTGAGCGTTTTTTTTTTTAGATAAACCGCTCAAAACCGTTCAAATCTTGCGCGGTTTTTGAGCGGTTTTTTTAGATAAACCGTTCAAAAACCGCTCAAACCGCTCATTTTATAGCAAGATTTTGAGCGTAATTGTCTAAAAAAACCGCTCAAACCGCTCAAATCTTGCGGTTTTTGAGCGGTTTTTTTAGATAAACCGTTCAAAAACCGCTCAAACCGCTCATTTTGAAGCAAGATTTTAAGCGTAATTGTCTATAAAAACCGCTCAAATTGCTCAAATTTTACATATTTGCTCGAGCATTTGAAAAAAGTCGCTCACATTGTTTATGGTCAAGACATCGAAAAAAAATATTGCTCGATTTGAGAACGGTTAAGCACTTTTTTTAAATTGTAGATAGTATTTCAACTGTATCTTAGCGTGATTTGATCAAAAATGCTTATCCTACAAATTCCATAAATGAAAAAATGCTTGTCCTACAATTTTTTAGTTTCATAGACTCTTTAGTTTCATAGACGTTTTTTCATATATAAAAATTGTACAACAAACATTTGTAACATTCGCCCGGAAGATACATATCGACGGAAGACAAAACTAAGTCTTAAGACGACTGGCTAACGTCTAAACAGAGCTTTGCATGCTTTTCACCGTCTCTACCAAGCCAGTACTTTTCGGTGGTCTTTCTAACATCGGGTCGACAAAAACGTTACTGCTTTCGGCTTCGGTCAAAACACTCAAATTAACTAGATTACATGCAGAAATAGTGAGCTCATGGCTGGGTCTCAGTATCCCCAGACCACGAGGTCACTCCTAAAAACAGGGCTACTACTTATTATATTACTATTGTTTTTGTTCAGTAGATAAAAATCATCATCTCCATCGAAGATGGATCAACCCTTTCCCCCAACCCCTAGCTTCTCATCCTTATCAAAATGAATGTAGATGTTAATTAAATTCAAGTCAGGACATGACAGGAAGCTAAAAGTTTATGTAACAGGATAAAAGTTTCAGTTCATTTACCCCTCCGGATTGACAAATCCGATGGATCAAGCTCGCTAATCTTGACTTCTTCTTAATCCGGAAGGCTGTCCTCCACCCTTCACCGTTGTCTGCAACGGCCTTTCAACTATTGTAGCGACACAATAGTTGCAACCCGGAGTGTTCACTGCGATTTCTGCAATCGGCTATGGTTCTTTTTCACGATTTTAGTCCTTATCGTCCGCGCAACTAATGTTGTTCTGTTCTTCTTTCTCGTTTTAGCCAAAATGGCCGTTTCTGACGTTTCTCAGAAATATGACGTCATAATTCGAAATTTTGAAATGTTAAAATACCAGAATATTCTAGCCCTCACCGTTTGGTCAATCGTTCCAATAACGTTCTTAGTTCTTAATAATCACCAATCCGGAAGGCTCGCTGCTAAAAATTCGAATTCTGCAGAGATTGCATTTTGGCCATTCTGGTCGAATGTCACATACTCCCCGGACAGTCCGGTCAATGTCCTCATTGAATCACGCAATGCTCGTAAAATAGAAACAGTGTCATCGAACAGAATTTACAAAATGCACGAAATTACTTTTATCCACGTCACATTGACCCACTGCAGAATATAATTGGCATCATACCACATCACTATAGCCTTCAAATTCTTTCATTAATCTGCACATTGAGGCTATGACCTAAGATAAAAACATATTTTCTGACTTCCAGTGTCAATGTCCCGATTAAAACTTTTTCTCTTAGATTTAAAAGGTGTTGGCTTGCAGGACAGTCCTGCCAACCAACAAGCTAAAATTATCCTACTATGCTTCTTCCCTTCGGAAATCTTGCTTGTTATTATCCTGAATATTAAAACTAAGAAACTCTGTGGTTAGAAAGAACAATGAAACAATCTCCCTCTTCGAGAGATTACTCAAGCCTTCCATGTCACCACAAAGTGATCAGTTCTCCTAGCTGGTTAAAAACAGTCATGCAGGCTGGAAGATTTAAATATACTCCTTCACTTAAGCCTTTCTAAATAAATAGTAAGTGAGTGTCTCTAAAGCCACTTCAACTAAAATCAAAATGCAAATTTATAAATGCAACAATTTCAAAACTCAACTTAATGTTTCAGTTTTCAATTACAACTTGGTTGCTTGGTTTCTCACTTGAGTTTTTCACACACATAAACAATTCTGAGTTTTAACTTTTCTTCATCACTCCTTTGTTTTCTTCTTTTTTCGTCGTTTAGAAGTTCTAAAAGTTCTAAATTCTTCTAATTTCATCTCTCTTTTCATCTTGTTTTTCGGTCATCCGTCAATGTTCCATTTCTTCCTCCTGTGATACTGACTCTGCACTCTCAGTCTCTGTATCATGTAACACGTCGTTAGCTATCCTGACGCTGCTGGAAGCCGTCCTCCAACACTTCTGCTCTTCCACCCTCTGTTTACAACAAGGTAGGGGATCCACGTTAGATTCTCTGTTCCTGCAGAAGCTGTTGTGGAGACACAACGTCACGTTTCTCTCCAAATCTTCTTTCAGCATCTCTGCCTTCTCCTTTCCACTACGTTCACTCGTCCTGGAAATTCTTTTCACAGCGGTGGTCACTGCATTCCGATGAGTCACGAGAGCTCGCTTGAAAGCTCCTGCTCCAATGTCCAGCTGATATTCACTGTACACCCTGCCGTGCTTCGACATATGCTTTTTGGCATACTCGTACAACCATGCAGTCATGTTAACTCTGAACCATGGCATCAATCGTTTCCTTGCCCATATCTTCTTCACTTCCATCGGAATGTTTAGAATTTTGCACTTTGTCTCAAAAAGATCTAAATCTTTTAGACAATCTATCTTCCGCAACTGTTCTCTCGTCGGTGCCTCCTGTCTATTATTCTCTCTCACATGAGCTTCCAGCCATCGTATTGCCATCATAACTCCCACTATCACTATTGTTACGGGCTGTGATGAATCTGGTAAACCCATGGAGAGCAGCTCTCCAGAGTCCCAGATCAACATCAGATTACTACGCTTGGGATACCACCAGGTCTGCAGCAAGCAGTGGCAAGGAAACTCGTCATGCGTCAACATGATGCTCCTCCAATTACGTTTTCCCGAAGCTTCCAGCAATGGTTCCACTTCCATCATCACTCCAACAATAATGACTCTAAAGAACCAAACATGCTGTAGAATCCTAGTGCAGTCACTAGATTCACATCGGTTCCTCCATGGCAATCTGCTACCAGTTCCGTTTCTGTTCTAGCTTTCATCACTACATTTCCAAACAATACCGTCAATTGCTTGTGTTGTTTCTCCAGGGTCCTCACACAGTCCAGACCTCCACAAACGTGACCCTCCAGTCCACAGACTTCCGCCAGACAGCTACCAGGTTTGACCCAGTCTTCTGGTCCCCAGCCAGGCAACTCCACTTTATCTTCTCCGTTGCTCT
Source organism: Symsagittifera roscoffensis (assembly GCF_963678635.1). Lineage (NCBI taxonomy): Eukaryota > Metazoa > Xenacoelomorpha > Acoela > Convolutidae > Symsagittifera > Symsagittifera roscoffensis. Next base: position 44,580,362 of record NC_087069.1, on the reverse strand, counting down.
TAGAGGCTGTTATCATCACATTATATATGATGTTGAGATCACGCAGGTTACAGTCTGCATTCAGTTCCCTCTGCACGTCTTGTGTCACCCGTAGTATTGAGTCAGCGTTGGGACTAGGACACCATGATGGCCTCATCAATTCCCACACTGTCATCAAGCTCGTTCTCAATAATTCATCTGAGAATCCCAACACAAACTCCACTTTTTTGTCGGATTTTGGTACTGAAGGTGCAGTCACCTCTTCTTCCAAGACCAGTCCCAATTTGGCCTGTGGATTGTTAATGCTCTTAATCGTTACAATTCTGGACGTCCAGAATCTTAGCAACACCGCCTGCTCATAATCGAAGGAGCAATCGCGTATGTCTTCACTCAGGAAAGGATTGTACGCGATCCCTATGATCCCGGATACGTAGCCATACAATTTCTTCTTGATCGGTCCACAGTATTCACTGGGTTTCGGCAATGCTCTCATAGATTCTTTAGTGAGTCTCAGCTCCTTGTTTGAGAATTTCCTGATTTCGTCTATCTTTTTCATGGGTTCCAACTCCTCAGGTTCTTTCATGTTCACCCTCATCGGTTTACTTTGCTGCATATCCAGCAGTGCTAGCAAGAATAAGGCTTTCGTTCGCTCATCGCCTTCCCTCAACATTTTAACACAATTGTTTAATGCAGGTACTGAAATCTGCTCTATCAGGAATCGAATGAAACAGAGAGCGTCTCTCCGCTTCGCACACGCTACTGCTGTTCCCTCCTGGACTATCAGATCCCTCAGATTCGTCATAAGGAAAACCTTTTCCTCTTTTGATCTCTTCCTTTCTTCTGAATCATATTCTTCGCGAGTCAGTCCCATCATGCACCAGGCGAACCTGAGTTGTAACTCTGTTCTTACGTAAGGTACTGCCACGAGAGCATGTATTCTTGGCGTAGTCCTCATTTCTTCTTCGAAATACCTCAACACTACTGCTTTCCATGGAAGGCTCACTAACTGCTCGATCGCTTCCGCCTGTATGTCAGACGACGCCAAAGTCCCGTACGCCTTCTGCTTGAGGGTGGTGCCTTGCAACATCGTTTCCAGGTAACCCTCCATGGCTTTTTCGTCTTCCAGGCCATCACATACCCTCTAGCCGAGTTTCGGTATTCTAACATCTCCATGTATCCACCGGTGGGTTCATCTATCGACACAGTCTCCGACACTGTCAGTCGGTTGTATTTCACTGGTGTTAGTTGTCCTGCGACACTTCCCTTTCCATGATTCATGGGAGATGGCTTGAAGTCTTTCACTTTGCTCTCTCCATTGGCTGAGTATTTCCATTTCTAAGGTTGCTCCAGTCAGAGTGCGGTCACTCCTTTTGGATTTATGACCGGTTGACTTTATCGCCGCCATGAGAATGGGTGGCACCATCGCTATATCAGTTAATATTCTATCTGTGCCAGACAATTGATAATCACTTTGCCCCAAATCCATGACCTTCTCAACTCGTTTCCTTTTAGCTGAGTTACCAGCTTTCATCGATATTTCTGAATCCACCTTCGTCTTTCCAACTCTCCTCGGCATCACTCTGCTGCCTAACTTCATTTTCATCGCATTGATTTTATCAATCATCATTTTTGATCGCATCGTCCCTCTCCTGGTTCTTGACAGATACACCACCTCTCCTTCATCGTCCTGCGGTGTCATCTTGATGGGAGAATTCGCTTCACTCTCATCAGTGGCTGAGTCGATTAACAACTCACTCAGTCTCCCTTCACACTCATCAAGCTTGTCAAGTACTTCTCTCATCAAGGGTTGGTTGAGACCCGTTTTTAGAATAGACTGGGTCCCATAGCTTTGCACCACGGTCCAGACTTCTTCCATAAATGCCACTCTGTCCAGCTTGCATCCCGTCCTACTCTCGTGGTCTCGGTGATGTACTTCCCATTCTTCTTCGGGCAGCGTTCCCAAGAAAGGTACTCTGGCTGAGGCCTCTATTCTTCTCCTCCGAGGTGATTCCATGAGGATTCTCTGGTCGTTATTTCTTGAATTGCCAGGAGAGCTGCTCTCCGGCAAATTCCGTTTCATTTCCACAAAGGCTGATGGAGGCTCCAGTGTCGAGATGCCTTCATCCGCTGGCTCAGTCGTTTCCAACGTGTCTGCATTATTCTCAAGATCACTGAAGATATTGAAATCCAGGCTGGATGTTCCTCCTGTCGATGCCCTGTCGTCTTCCCCACCAGCTTGATCTTGTTGCATGGGTTCTTCGGTTTGACAGCTTCCACCCTGTCCGTCATCTCCTTCTGACTTATCCTTGTTCGAGCTCGATGGTCCTTGTTCGTCATTGTCGGCTTCTTCCTGGAACCTCGGTATGAGCAATGTACCGGCCGATTTATCTTCCTCTTCTCCATGGACCACTTTGATTTCTTCGCAGCCGAAGGGTGCTAGGAAAGTTCTCGTCTGCAATATTCCTCCCACTTTCATCTCCTTTTTCACACTGGTCAGGATTAATGAGGCTTCAGGCAATTCGGTCCTGCCTCTCATCCTCATCGGAGCTAAGCCTAATTCCTTCCATTCCTCACCAAATCTTCCAGGCTTGGGAGTCGCGGCGTTGCTTATTCGCCTTCTCGTCGCTTGATCCGTGTATGCAAATCGTGTGTACTGTAACACGGCGGCATTTCTCCCTACGAAGTATGAATCCATCGTTCCCACGAAATTCCCTACTCTCCTTTCATTGGTTTCGAATGCTCTCAACCTAGGAGTTTGTACCACGGAGACTGCTCCGAGCAACATCCTTCTTATCAGAGGGAATTCAGGGATTGCCTCCGGTAGCTTCTTGTAATCGCCCCAGTCCTTCGTCTCTTCTCTCACTTTGTGATATGCTGCAGTGAGACGAGGTACTCTGGTTATTTCACCATTCGTTTTGTCATAGGGTCTCAGATTCCAAAGCTTTGGAAACACCTCGATGTGTCCTCTTTCTACTTCTCCCATGCGGTCACGGAAGTGATCGTCAAAATTGATGACTGCCATCTGTGGCTCCGATATTTTCGCAAATAACAGATCTTCACTCATGAGCTGTTCAGTGTACTACCAACCACTGCCGATATGAGGTTCAGGTGCAGCACCGACCTCCTATATGCTTCCACTTTAACGTCAGGGAACGCAAACGTGACTGCTGGTCCATAGATCACTGTCACGAACTCCGTGACTCCTCTGATCAGCGCCAAGGGATCGGTTCTCATAGCCAAGCTCAGATCCGTTAATAGCGGCAGCCTTCAACATGTCGTCTAACATCTTCCTCTCTTTCAATCGTCTCGTCTTCTCCCGTTCCAAAGCGATTCTGTTGTAAGAGATACTGGATAAGAGTGTGTCTCAGGACTCTTACCTTGTTCCACGAGTCCATGGACTTCTTCATATCCAAGTTCCTCACTCTCTCTTTCATCTGCTCTGGACAACGTGCCAGTTTCATTACTCCTCCCAAGTTTCCGTGGGTAATTGCGATCAATGTCAGAAGTCCATCTAGCCGCAGGTTCTGTATTCCATCGGTGAGCAGTATCGCCGGTCCTTTCTCGAAACTCTCCGCTCCGATTGTCACGAACAAGGCTATTAGTTCCACTATCGATACTTTCACTACTGCTTGGAGGAATTCCTTTATCAAATAGTGCGAGACTTTTGGGTAAACTTTTGCCAAGAAGGACGCGGTCCATCCGGCTCCCAACCCTTCTAGCATGCTGTCTGTCCTTTCAAAGCCCTCCTGTCTTTTCACTTCCTGGGTCCAGAAGGTTTCCAGAGTAATCTGACACATTCTGTTCACAAACTCAGCGGTCTTTTCTCCGGCATTTTCCGCCAGGTTCACCTCCTTCAACAAGTAGGCATGTATCTTCGTGATCATTACGGGGCCTTGCTGAAAAGCATCTGCACCCAATGCCGCTACCCTAGGGTTCAGGTGTAGCCACTGGTTGGCCTCCGGCTTGGTTCTCAGAACCATCGCCTCCGGATGAGCTCTCGTCTCTAGTGAATTTTGTCTTCTGGTGTCTTCACTTGCCACTTCCATTGCTCGGAACCATAAGTCGTTGGACATCGCCGTGATCACTCGATGGTCGTCGTCTATTCCCGGTTTCAGTTTGAGTTGTCGACTGAAATTGGACAGTTCCAACCCCAGCACTTCATCCAACACTAACATGTGTAGCGCGTGGTCCTTGAATCCTCTCATCGCGTTTGAGATATCTGACCATACTGCAGGCAGTTCAGCCTTAAGTGACCTCAGATTCTCCATTTCTATCATGCGATTCGGGGCTGATATGATCACATCATATTTTCCTTCCGAGAGTAAGGCCACAATTGCATACACGAATTTCAGTCCATCCGGGAGATGTGCATATCCCGGACACAACGCAAATACTACTCTCAATGCCACTTTATTGAATGACCCCTCCTTCGTTGCATCCACCACTTCACCCATCGACTGCAGGATGTCTTTTATCGCTGGCCATACTGCATTCTCTGCTGTTGTAGGATCTCTGAGCCTGCTCAGAAAACCTCTGCTGTGTAGATGGTCATTGATGCCAGCAAACACAATCGTAATTGGGTTCATGTCCGTCTGCCTTTGTACCCCTATAGCCAAAGATACTGATTGCAATAGGTCTAGGTCGACCGCTGCCAGCATTATGACGTCCGGCCAAAACAAAGACTTGGAGGTGTACACGAACTCTGAATTCGCTACTACCATAATCTTGGCCTTCCTCATCTCTGCTTTGTCATAGGCGGAGAAGATGGTCTCATCTCTCTTTATCGCTGTCAATCCGCCATATCTCTGGGCATCACCATCTTGGTTCACTAGTTTTGGGTACACTCTCTCCTTTACATGACCAGGGGGTGTCGTCAGCTGCCTGAACATCTTCACGTGTTGTCCAAGCGGCGCTCTCGTCGTCAGGAATCTTCCTGGTCTCTCTTCACGATTCCCCTCATCATGGTTCAACCTCACATCTTGCAACGGTCTTGCATTCACTGGTCCCATCGTGTTGTTAGAGGGCAGTGCCTCCAAGTCAGCAAATCTCAAGGCCGTCGTGGAGCTGAAATTTATGCTAGCGGCTATCAACCAGTCTACGCCGGTTATCGAGTACAATCTGCTGACGGATAGCATCGCTCCATTCAGCATCCTTCTTGCATCTTCGATGAAGCTTACTCTCTGGAGATCCAGCTTCATTAGTTCGTCTTTGTATATATGCCAGGGAGACGGTATGGATCGCGACCACATCAATGAGCCTCTGCTCGGTCTCTCCTCTCGACTGGTACTCGTCGTCTCCGATATAGTGTCCGATCTAGATGTGCCTGCTGTCTCTTCGATAGGGTTGACAGGTCCTATTCTTCTCCTAGGATGAATAGTCCTCCTCATCGGTGCTTCTCCCAATCGATCCTGTACGTCTGTTCTTCGACCTGGCTCGCTGGAGCTTTGTTGCCGGTAATTCGTGACGGCCGGAACCGTACCCAAGCGTGTTTCCAAGCTAGGAGGCACAAAGGTGGTAATCACCGCGTCACTCACTGTTCCTTCTTCCTTCAGCACTCCTGTGTCAAAGAGTTCTGCTTCCAGCTCGTCCAACCGCTCTTGGAAGACTCGATTCAACCAAGCTTGTCCTTCCATACTGTCGAAGTGGATGCCATCCGTGGTCAGTCTGGCCTGATCCATGGCTCTCAACTCATGTTCGATGTCCATGAGGATCATTCTTCCGGCATTTCGACTTGCTAGGTTCCTCAAGATGTTGTTCCATCTTATAACTCCATCGTTGTGCCTTCTTCCTGATGCTGTCAGGCTTCTCGTATTCATTGGCACAGTGCAAACGGTCAGTACCGCGCAACTGAATTTCTGCCAGAGGGTCGTAAACAAACACACCATCATTGACTCCCACAGTGCTTCCTGCTCGTCTGAACCTCTGCAGATGTCATTCGTCCCAACTAAGATCATCACATTGGGAATCTTCCCTGGATTCATCAGTTCCACCATCCGATATAATTGGGCTATCGTCGCGCCTCCAAAGGCCATCACCGTGGTGACCCACGAGGTCCTCAAATTCGACAGCACTCTGACTAAGCTGTCTCCCAATATCAGATGAGATGTCCCGAGTGGTGGTTGCTGCAGGTTCACAGCCGGGCTCCAGGTAGCTCGATTGAAGCAGGCCCTCGGATCTGTCTCCGGAACTCCCGTGAAATTGTATTTCAATCGATTATTCTTCTGCACGTCTATTATGCGAGACACTTTCTTCACTGGCATCTTTCGTCCTTGTCTGATCACGGTCTGGGAGATTTGTACTCTGCCCGTATCGTCAATCGTTCCATAGGGTGCAGTCACCCCGGAACCTGGCGCATTCTTGTTAGCGACCAGTCGTCCAGCTGTTTCTATCAGCTTCCTTACTGTCTGCTCTACGACGGGATCACCCAAGGTGTCACTAGGATCCGGGATTGTTACTCGATTTGTCTCTGCTGGGAGCCGTGTCTCCGTTGTTTGACTCATTTCTCAAGGCGTCAAGAGCTCCATCGGGGACTGCCCACGAGGAATATCCCCTGCAGGTATCACTTTCTCCACGGCCGTTGTCAACGCCACCTGCTCCGATCGCTCTTTGTATTCCTGCCTTAAGCGCTCAATCTCTTGACCCTGCTTTTTGTTGCAGTCTTCAAACAACTTTCTCCACATGTCCCGATCTTCCTCCATCTGGAGCATGCCTCTGGTCATCTCGTCCAGCTCCTTCTTCGTACTTCTCAGCTGATCGTTCATCTCGTCCAGATCTTGTATGGTTTGGTTCGTCTGAACCTTCTGAGCTACTTTCGCCCTTTTTGGTGGCACAGCTGCTCTCAGTGGTGAACCAGACGAGGTCGCCTCGCTGTTCATCTCCCGATGCATTCTCGTCAACCCAGGTTTGGGCTTGGAGGGCATTGGCATCTCACCTGGTTGGTAAGTCCTAGAACTTCCCAATCCAGGCTCATTCGCCAAGTCACTCCCTCAGAGAGCCCCGTTTCTCCACCTCATCACTCTCATGTTTGGGCGGTCTAGTACTCCTCTTTCTCCATATGCTGCCATCATCAGGACTTCCGTGGGGCGGTCCCCACGGTTGTCGCGCCCCAAGATGTTGATCAGGGCGGTCAGCAACATGACTACCTCTGGGTCCTCCAGAGCGAAGTCTCGATCGATCAGCCGACGATAGATCGCATCTATCATCGGTCCTACATATGCCTCTGCCAGGTCCATCAATTCATCCAGGTTGAAGTTGTCCATTCTATTCTTTTCAAGTTTGATTTGATTCGATTCTTTGACTCAAGTGAGTAATTTAAATGATCAATCAGGATCTAGAAAAGAAATCACGAATATCACACTTATCTGTTTCACCTTAACATATATCGTTAAAATTTGCTTAAAAACAGTTCGGATAAAAAGATATTTATCCTAAAATTTATTAAAATCAATTGGTTTCTAAAATTTTGGAATTCGACCTAAGATTGGACAGTCCAAACTTTGGATCTATTCCCAAGATCGTCATTTAGTTGTTCATGGTCACTAACCCCTACTTACCCATGATCTTAATAACCTAACACATAACATAACATAACACACATATCACATATTACATACAACTTAGTCTTTGGCCTAACACTCTTTCGCACATCACTCAGCCTATACTTAAGTAATATTTCTTGTGTAGATATACTTGTATGTTCGTATCAGAGAATATCACGTGTACAAGCGCGTACAATTCCCGAGGATGCAGTCTTCCTCTGTTTGGATCGTACACTGGAAGCGAGAGCTCCTTCACGTCCATTTCGACAAGGAAGTCCCTCAGCCTCGTCAAAGACAAGACTAGGTTCTCTGGGTCCACGTGCTGCTTCTCCCTCGCCCTCGTTACCAAGAAGCACAAGTATTTTCCCGGTATCTGCGACGTCGCCGGAGGTAAGGCTGCTACGCCCCCTATCCCTGGTCTTTGCTTCTAAAGGAATTCCACGTTTTTGTATTCTTTCTTAAAATCTGCCGCTAACGCTGTCCTAAAACTCATGTCTGCGGTGATTGCTATCGCACATGTTCTGTTTGTGAGTATGAAATCACTGTCTGTTAGTATTATGTTACTTGAATATTCATTTGGTAAGTTAAAATATGACTCAACTACCCTGCCTATGTCAGGTTTCTTAGGCTCTACGCCTGTTTCTGCTTCTAAGTCTCCTGTTTCTCTGGCTATTCTTAATTTTTTTATTATCAAGTTTTCAGTGTGGGTAAGTACTACCCCCACTCTCCGGACAAAAACATCCATCGACGTCCCCGTCGATCGCATACCGGGTATCAAGTCAAGGTTAGAAGCTGGAATGAGTAGTCGTCCTTCCTGGGCAGCCCAGGAAGGATCATCTCGTTCAGTCTTGATGTATTTCATGCTTTCACGATCTACGTCTTGAATCGTGACGCTAGTCTCCTCTGGATCCGAGGTCGTTTCATTCAGCCACTCTAAGGCACGCAGGTTCGTCAGGTCTTGTTCATATGACTGCTGTTGCTCATCGTCGAATTCTATCTCGGGTTTCGACCAGTCGTCAACCCACTCATCGTCGTGATCATCGACTATGTCAATGTCTTGTGACACAGTTATTTCCTCTAGACCCACTACTTCCTCCACTATCTTCTTTAGAGCTATCCTATCCACTACAAAGTTGTCACCGTAAGGATTGTATTTCTTTCTTGGTCTCATCCCATCCTTCTGACGAGTCTGTATGGTGAACGGAAGATCCGGTTCCAAGTTCTTGGGAACCTCTATCTGTTCGGGATCCTGCCAATCTTCCTCTGCGTAGGGTAAGGTTTCATCGTCAGCTTCGATCTGTTCGTTTGGATCCAGGTCCAGCGGTGTATCCGTACCTTCCTCTACGACTTCGTTTCCATCGTTCTTCTCCCTGGTGCCTTTTTCATTGACCTCACAAGCAGGGTTCATCATTAGATAATCCCCTTCTTCCATGTCTGCAGGTATACACCAGTCTTCTGTCGATGGATTGTGTGGCTTGATATTCTCGTAGTGGGCGGCTCGGCCAGTACTCAGTCTATAAAAGCGTCCCTACTGGTGCACCTCTGTAATCATGAAGGGTCCCCTCCACTTTTTAGGAGCTTTTTTGTCCCTTTCGGTGGTATAACGTTCTGAAATACCCATACGTAGTCTCCCACCGAGTAAGCCTTTGCACCAGCTGCATTCTTGTCGAAATTTTTCCTCTGCCTTGACTGTGCCTGCTGAGTGTTTCGTCTACACAAATCGTTCAGCTCCTGTTGGCGTCTGATCACATCCCTCACGTAGACCTGTGGGGACGTTTTCTTTCCCTCATATTCTGGGTAGAAGAAGGTTAAGGGTAAAGACTTTTCGTGTCCAGTTAGCATCATGTGTGGACTGACTCCAGTGGTGGAGTGTTGCGTGCTGTTATATGCTCCCATCACCTGTGGAAGGTATCTGTCCCAATCGGTCATGTACCTGGAACAATATACTCTCAGCATCGACACTAACGTCCTGTTCTGTCTTCCACTAAGCCATTCGTCTGAGGGTGGTATGTCGTGGAGTGAGCCTGAGCGACCTGTGAGCGTCTCATAAGCTCTTTCGTAAGCTCTCCTACGAAAGCTGCTCCATTATCCGATTGAAACGTCATCGGACAACCATGTCTTGCTATCCACGTATTGATCAGGTGGTCGCATGTCTCTTCCGCCGAGGCAGTTATGCAGGGCACGGCCTCTGCATACTTCGTGAAATGATCTATCATGACCAGCACCTGATTATAACCATTGTCTGTCATGCATATCTTTTGGTGATCTATTTGCACCACCTCGTTGAATTCAGACGACTCGATCGATTGTAAAGGAAATCGCAACTTCCTTGGATCCTTGACCTGTTGGCATGACAGACATGCTGTTACCCATTTCTCGCATGCCTTTTTCATCCCAGGCCACTCAAAGCGCTTCAGGATCCTCTGATATACTTTGTCGATCCCCTGATGGCCCATCTGATCATGTGACCTGAATAATAGTTCTGTCTGATAGAGTTGCGGTAACACTATCGCGTTATACTTGTATAGGACTCTGTCTTCCTCCCTTCTTTTGCAAGCCACAATCCCGTCCTTGTTCAAATATAACCTCCCTTCCTTCTGCATGAAGTATTGTCTCAGGATGCGATAACTATCTTCCTCGAGGTCCCCTTTATCCGGAGAACCATTCTCGATCCACCTTTTCAGGTTGCTTGTCATGCGATCATTTCTTTGCGCCCTTAGAAGGTCCGAGAGTCTGTATCTCGCCTTCAAGTACGTCTTCATGACCCTCATCTGACTATTCAGCTCGTTGGGCTGATGTGTGTCTTCTTCCATCTTAACGCACCAAATCTTGGCCAACGGTTGTGTTTCTTGTTCAAACGGCAGAAGATCAGTCCTGACTACCGCTTTCTGAGGCAACAGGCTTATCGAGCGTTTCGATACCGCTATCGTTTCTAAGTCATCCGCTGCGTTGTCAAAGACTCTTTCGCTTGGTATTAGGTTGCGATCACTGTGAGGATCCTGGTACACTTCTCTGTCCAGGTCCCTTGCCCGAGTTTCCACTAGTAGCGTGTGTATCGCTAGTTCTGACAGTTCGGATCCCGAACTCGAGTTCCTGTCTGAATAGGTGTCCATTCCTGAGTTTCGGGAATCATCATCCGTCGAAGAGGTTGTGCTGGAGACTGCGCTCTCCTCCAGATCATGTCTGTGCTTTCTTCGCATCCATCTGAACTCCCCGGACAAAACCTTGTTCTCTAGGTCCTGTTTCTCATCAGGAATTTTCTCGTTTATCTCAGACTCCCCGGACAAATTTCCTTGTCACGGGTGTTGATCTTGTGATCGCTGGTTCTTTTCATCATCCGTCTCCCCGGACAAATAGTCCTGCAGCAGATTTTGTTCTATCTCTTCACCCTCTTTATCCCGGTCCACAAAGGTGACGGTTTTCTTTCGCTTGCTGCTCCCCTGTTCTTTCTGTCCGTAAGATGTATTGGTTAAAATCTCTTGGGGGTATTGAGGATACTAGTTGCTGAACTATTGTCCTACAATCCCTCTCGTTCTCCTCGTGCTGTCGTCTGGACGGCATGATCTTCACCTTCTCCCTGACTGTTAGCGATGCCACTGCTGCTGTCCACTCGGGGTCATCTCTGGTCACTTCTCTTTCTAACAATCCACCCAGCATCCGCATCACTTGTGGTGTGACTTGTACCGTTTTATCCAATAATGAGAAGAGGCTGTTTATATTCATGCGAGAGAGTTCTTGCTGGACCAGGTTCGAGCGCAGCAACAAATCCAAGGGGACCGGGTCCTCCTTGGACAGGATCTTTATCTCGGCTGCTTTCTCTACAGGTAGCTCAGGGTGCCCTGGAATTGGATGTCCAGACTTATCCAACCATCTCGTAAAGGGAAGCGCTTCATAAGTTTCTTTGTCCAGAAACGAGAATCCCTCCTTTATTTCCGCCTGATTGGCCTGTTTCTGCTCCAATATTTCATAGAACTCAGTTTTCTTGCTGGGGCTGTCAGCATTCTGGTGTTTATCACGCATCCTATGTTCAATTATCATATGGTAGCCATCCAGTCTTACTATCCATCTACCAATATAACTCTGATCCATCGAGTAGGTCTTCAACCAGGATAACGCTCTGTTGTCCACGCGTAAGTTGAAGGGAGCGCTCCCCAAGTATGCACGGTACTTCTCCACGAAGGTGACTACTGCAAACATTTTTGCTTTTGGTGCGCCATATTTCATCTCTGTGTCACTCAAGACTTTGCTGCCGTATGCAATGGGACGGAGAACTGTTCTTCCGTTCCATTCTTGCTCTTGATGCAAGATTCCTGAGATGGCCACCACCGATGCGTCTGTGTCGAGAACATACATGCCCTTTTCTGTAGGCATGCCCAGCACTGGCGCTTCGCACAGTTCCCGCTTTATGTTCTCGAAAGCAACCATTCGAACTTTTTCCCTTTGTTGCGCATCAGCTTCTGCATCGGGTACACCTTGTCCGCATATCCTTTTGTGAATTCTTGGTAGTAATTGGCAAACCCTAGGAAGCTCATGAGCTGTGTGTCCGTTCTGGGGGCTTTCCATGTCAACACTGCTTCCACTGCTTCCGGGTCCGGCCTCACACCTTGCCTATCCACCATTCTTCCTAGGTACTTAATCGAGTCCCTAAGGATTTCACAATTCGATGGTTTGCACTTTAATCCTGATCTTTTCATGCATCCAAAGACCTCATCGAGCCTATCAATGTGGTCTTCCAGGGTCGGTGTCGCTATGACTACGTCATCCACGTAACACATCACGAGATTCCCGTACTTCTTGGTCACTCTCGTCAAAGCCTGAGCCATCAGTCTTTGAAAAGTGGCCGTTGCATTGCACAAGCCGAAGGGCATCCTCTTCCACTGGTACAATCCCAATTCGCACGCGAATCCGGTTTTCTCTCTGTCCTTCTTCCGCAGAGGGACCTGCCAGAAGGCAGAACCTAAGTCCAATGTGGTGAAGAACTTGGCATCACCAAGCTTAGATAGGCTCTCGTCTATTCGCGGTATCGGGTACGCATCTTTTATCGTTACCGCGTTCAAGTAACGAAAGTCGCAACAAAATCTAAGCTGCCCCCTTTCTTTTTCGCCCATGGCGATTTCGAGGGTTCTATCATGTCGTATTCAAGCAACATTTCTATTTCCGCTCGGCACGCTTCCGATTTGTGTGGCGTCATTCGCCTTGCGCCTTCCCTATGGGGAACGGCGCCCTCTTCTAGTTCGATTTCGTGTTCGACGAAATTGCAGCAACCGATATCCGCCTTATGTTTTGAAAATACATCTGCGTTTCGATTTAGGAGGTCCCGCAATTTTTCGAAATCTCCCTCACCTATTTTCCCTTTTAAATGTTCTATCTCCGGCAAAACCGGTTTGTCAGATTCTAGTTCATATGACGAGGGGCGTTCCGGAAAATTCGAGCAGCTTGATAAGCCGTCGTCCGTTTCGGATTTCATTGAAAACAATTTATGAATAGATTTTAATTCATTAATCCTCTTTAAAATTTTATCTTTATTGGCATGATAAGGACAGTCTTTCACACTATATTTCTTCAAGTTTTGTGTCTCCTCATAGTCGGTCCTCATCGGCAAAGCGTAGCCAAGCTTCTTTCCACGCTGGATTGAAACCGTGGTGTCCAGTGTGTTCAACAACACACTGACACACAGTCCGTTTCGCGTTACGGCTCCGGCCTAAAATCACCGAACTCTGACTATTTGGATTCGGTACTAAGCAAACCTGTTTACTATCACTTAACGAATTCAAATTTCTCATTCTAAAAACTGCTACCACAGCTTGTCCTGGTTGTAATTTTACTTTTCTATCCAAAAAAATTGGTACCTTGTTTTCGTCTGTTATTATCCTATTAATTGGTCTCTTAACATACTTTCGGTCCGGGTTTCTAATCCGTATCAGACCGTTGTTCAAGTCAATCATCACGTCAAAATTCCTGACAAAATCTCTGCCCAAGATGAATTGGTCGGCATCGTCCAGATTCTCTACCACCAGGAAGCTCATCCAAAGATCCCGTCCTCCCATGTGGAGGACCGTTATTGGTGTTCTTCCGGCTACGTAGATATCTCCTCGATTGGCTGCGGCCAGTCGGAGATTCGTTGGAATTAGATCTTCCCGCGTGAAGCCCATTCTTTCCCAAGTTTTTATCGGCATCACACTCACTACCGCTCCTGTGTCCAGAAGCCCTGTGACTCCGATTTTTGTTCAGTTGGTGTCGAGCAGATGTGCTGTCACATCTGCTTCATATCCAATGTGTACTGCGTCTTGTTCCATCATGGCGTCATGGCCTATTCTGCGGACCTTGAGTTCCTCTTCTCCCAAATAGATCTGCCCCATTTGGTCATCATCTGTTGTTACATAAATCCTGGTGTAGATACTGATTCCATCCACGTTCAGCATTATTTGATACGGCCCATAGACCTCTAGGTAGCGTCCATGAAGTTTCTTCATGCGAGGGCCACCCGTCGTTAGTAGTGCTCGCACAGCTCTCAACTCGGTGCGTGGCTCCACCTGTCTCAGATAATCTGCATATGTGTCCAAATGCATCAAAGTGAACTCGGATGGTTCACTCAGATTTCTGATCACCTGATGTCCAGCCACTGAGATTATCGACTGTATCTTGCTTCCTTGCGGCACCATGCCGAACCTCTTACCGGAGATCACTTTAAGTTTCATGTCTAAACTGATTGGTGCTTTCGTCTCTTCGAACTCCGTTTCTTCGAAGGTATTCAGTTGCTCCTGAAGCTTCTCTTTTTCCAGTTCAAGTTTCACTTTTTTTTCGATCTCTTTGGTCACCAATTCCTGTTGTACTCTATTCAGAGCATCCCTTGCGGCTGCCTTATAATCAATCTTGAAGTCGTCAGCCGCAGTTGCTGGTTCCGGCTCACGTGCCTCCTCTGTTACCGCTTGCATCTTCTTTGCCGCCAGCTCTTGAGGTTTATCCTTTCTGCGTGCCTCCGCTTCACTCAAAAGTCGAGCCTTGCTGGCTTTCACTCCTGACAAAGCTTCTTCATGTCTTGGATGCTTGATGTCTGCCACTGCATCCCAGAATTGCGGACAATCTGATTTAAAATGACCTTCCAAGTTGCAAAAGAAACACCTCGGGCCAAAATTCTCAATTACTCCTCTCATGAAATCCTCATGGTCCAACTCTGACGCATCTTCGTCCTCGAGGCTAAAGCCTATTGCTTTCATGCCTTGTTTGTAAGCTGGGCATGCTGACACATGATGGTCCGTTGAACTGCAATTAGCACAAGAGCGTCTCTTGTCCATATCATCCCTCGGTTTGTATCAATTGTTCCCTTGGTTTGCTGGTCCGTTGTTAAAATTACCATAATTGTTCTTGTAATATCCAGATCTTGAAGGAGGTTTCAACAAAAGATACTCTTTTGATTTGAGCCTCAACTCCTCCGGTGTTGGCGCATTGGTTGATAGTGGTGTGTAATGCGTTGCTAGCATCGTACGAAGTTCATCATTCTTCACACCATCGATAAATTTCGAGGCTACGGCCAAGTTCATCCCTCGGTTTGACTCATCCGGTTGGCTGCGTCTCCTCAGCATTTCCAAATCATCGAGAAACTTGTCTATCGTTTCATCTTCTCGTTGCCTCCGTTTCTCGAAGCGCATCATCGCCTGGTGCCCCTGCACCCCTGATCCGAAACGGTTTAACAAGATTTCGAAGATTTTCTCAGCAGTGTCACGTTGATATTGCTTCTTGGCCATGACACAGTTCAGGGCTGTCCCTTCCAAGTTGCTGGTGAGCGCACTGCATTCCTGTCTCTCCGACAAGTCCTCTTCCTCAAAATGCAACTTCATTACCTCTATCCAGGTATCAATACAGCCATCAGATTCGTCTTTGTAGCATCTTGGTTTCTTAAAGACTCTTCTGGACTTCTCACTGCGTTCATTGGTTCTAGATAATCTTGTCAGGAATGTCTCCAAAGACCTGTTTAGGGGTTGAAATGCTGTGGCCATTGCCGTAGCATCCCTTGAGTGTCCCGCTTGAGTGTCCTCACACCTCGTCGAAGGCTCTGTGTGCGGTGCATCCCTGCAATCCGAATCACCGTGAGCGTTTCCCGCTTGGCCCACATGACTCCTCCTCGGGCTTGCATGCCCCCTGTTGCCGGAATCACTTCTCCCAGTCGCATGTGTGCCTTGCGTCGGTCGTTCGTTAGAGGTTTGTCTGTTCCCCGTTGAACTTGCTCTACTGTTCGGGCCCCATGTTCCATTACCCCTTGTGGCATAGCCTGATGAACTGCCCCTGCCTCTTGTGGATCCATCCGTCTTCCTCTTTTGATGTTCATTGAAGTTCACCCTCGGTTCCCTGCTGGGACCTCCCGAGTTCGGTTCTCCTTCTTTTGGTCCACTCTTGCTGCTTAGTAGCCCGTCCAACCTATCCATGATAGCCTGAGTTCGCCTCTCCATCATCGCGTCTATCTTTGTGTCAAGAGTCCCAAGAGACTGCTCTTGTTGAATTCTTAACTTCTCAATGTCGTCTCTTAAGCGTAACTCTCGCTGTTCCGCCTCTCTTGTCATTCGCGACAAGTTCCTCGCCATATGTTCGTCCGTTCTTTCTTTCAAGCGTTTTTCGCTCCTGCCAACTTCTTGTCTATTGCGGTTTATTTCTTCCCGCAGACTTTCTCTTTCAATGTGAACTGCCCTTTCTAGTTCACTCATTCTTATTGACATCTGTTCATTTTGTTTTCCTAAACTGTCCACTATGCTGTTTAAGGCTTCTTCTAGTGCTGCCCCGTTATCCACGAGTGGCATCACTAGTGGCGGTGTAACCCTGTCGGTCCCAGGTAGCTTCGTGCTGGTCGAGATCCGGGCCTTGACTCTCTGTCTCGACGTCTTCCCATTATCTATTTCAGGATCCGCTAACGCGTTGCCTAGCCCTCTGGTTCTACTCTCTCCAGTTTGTGGCTCTGAACTCGTCTTAATCGCGAAGTCTTTTGACTGGCCCGGTGTGTTTGCCTCTTTGCTTATCGTTGTCACTACACCAAATTTGTCCATGGTTCCAGTCTCTCTTCCGACGTATGCCTAATTCTCCTGGATTGAACTATTGAGGCTGACTTGAGATCCAAAATCCCCTTGCTCCTCTTCATCCTCTTCCTCCTGGGTTTCAACTTCGTTCCCTGCGCCTCCTCCCATGGTGAATAGGAAGATGTTTCCGAAGGTGTTCTTCATTCTTTCTGAGAACGATGATGACGTTGTTTGTTTCCCAGTTCCGCCTGCCATCATAGTGTTGTCTGTCGGAGATCTTCTCGTCACCGCTACTTCAGTTGAGATGTCGGACAGTTCCGACATCTCTTCTCGATCCAATGTCCCGGTGGAAGTGGCAAAATCATGGCCTTGGTCTACCGGAGTAGATTCACTCGCCAGCCTTCTGCCTCTCCCTTCCAGTCCCTGCACTTCCTGGTCGTCGTTCAAGGCATGGTCCGTATTGACCTCCACTTCTAACATTTCTTTCCGCTCTTCTGAGGTCTTCTGACTTCTCGTTTCAACCATTCTGCCTGAAATCGTCTCCCCTTTGTCGGACCGGGATCGCTTGATTCAATCCACAAAAGGATCGGTCAACGTTTTTCTTTGCTTTTCAGGTATGAATTTCCTAGAGCTATTACCTCGTTTTGGTATCCTTGACTTGTCGAGATTCATTCTCTATTTGTCACTTTTTAATGCCTATACTTAACTCGATTGCTAGAGACCTTATAGTTTTATTAACAATAATAATGACACACCACAATAATTTTCACAAGATTCTATTAAATAGTGACCACGAATCTCTGTATGTTATCAGAGTACGGTTTGTATAAAATTTATTAACACTAACCGATTATCGGTGGTAAGATTTGAAAACTAGCACAATATGATGTTATCAGTCAATTTAAAAGATAGTGTACTCACTACCCACTCAAGCACAGTTTATGTTGATTTAAAATCAAAAAACAAAATATATATATTTAATGTCAAAATATGAATACCTCTATGAAAAAAAAAAACGTATGTGTAATGTACTCTTAGTCGGTCGCAGTACAATAGTCGAACCTGTCTTTTAAAGAAAAAGCTTTCCCTGCTCGGTGCTGCACCAAACAGACAAAACTTTGAAGGCAGTAACTTTCTCAAGTGGGCGTCTATTGCACCCACCGAGTACTGTGTTACCTATCTGCCTTCGGACTGCCCGAGCTAGACCTACTAAAATCCTCAGGGCAGTCACTTTTCCCAAAAACGTATTATGTTACAATCCACACCAATGAATCACGCTCTTTTTAATTTAGACTTAGTGTCGCGAATATCCGAGTTCGGACCTGTTTTGTTTTAGTCTGGTTCTTATTGAAAGGCAAGTTACCAGTGCAGTCACTGATACCTAGCCTGTGTGCTAATAACCTAATACCTCTCACTTTTTAGTCTTTCTTTCGTCTACCTAAGTCCTTTAATAAGAAAATAAAAAAAATACCCTCCGGATTGGCACAAATAGGACCCTTCCGGACTAATCGAATCTAGACCCCTCCGGATTGGGACCCCTCTGAGTTAGTTAATATAAGACCCCTCCAGATTTGGACCCCTCCGAATTAGCAACTATAAGACCCCTCCGGATTCGGACCCCTCCTAACTTGAAAAATCTTTGACCCCTCCGGATTGGGAGCCCTCCGGTTTTGTAAAAGTAGCTTTTCGGAGTTTACCTTCTTTCAACCTATACCCCTCCGGATACGTTCTCCGATGCAATTTTGCTCTTTCAATTAACTAGGAAGGGTATGTGCTACTTTCCTAGACCCTTCCGGATTGAAGTTCTAGGATTTGACAATTCACACTAACGGTGAAGGGTCTTGTCGCTCGCCTAACTTCGGCTCGATTAAGGTTTTGCTGTGCCTTTAGCCTTCCCTTTTCGTCTAGAACAGCCTAAAATTACTTTATTCAACCGCTATCACCTTTTAGTAGGGTTATAAGGGCTTTTCTAAAAGAAATTTATAAAACGTGAAGGGTGTACCCTTCCAAATTGAGGAATTTGCTAAAAACAATCTCAAAAAATTTTCACGCTTACTTTTCCAAAAAACGTTTGTCCCTATCAGTAAGCTCAGCTAATTTCTGATCTATTGGTACCAAGATCAACTCGATATGTCCAGTAGTTCCAAAGTTATTAACCAAAACGTCCTTTTTCTAAACTCAAAAATTTTTCTCTCTTATAGGTTCCGCCTAACTTTTTCCGCAAATCAGGTCCTTTCGACTTAAAAATTATTGATCCGAGCTCAGAAGGCCTATACTCTTCTAGTTCAATGCAAAAGACCCGATCTAAAACGCTTTTGCTGAAAAATTTTGCGAAAAACTATGCTACCTGTACCCCTCCGGATTGATGAATCCACCAAATCAAACACGTTAAGTGCGATTTCTCTGCAACCCGGAAGGATTTCGGGTAGCGGATTTTAAAACTTGTAGATTCACTAGTGGACGTTGTCCGAACAACTATTTTTACTGTTCTAACTCCCAAATATCAAAAAATTTTCTGAATTTTTACTATTTCGTTTTCTCAAAAATCACGAAAATTCGGTTTTTGGTTCCAAAATAGTTCCAACCACTTCCGAGCTAAACTTAACCGGTTCTATGTATTGTGGTAGTGCAGTTACGATGTAACACACTAACTTAGCGCTTTTTATTGTTTGAAAAAATATCGATATCTCAAAAATCGCGACTTGTGGGGGGATCAAAATATCGCTATTTTGACACTAAAAACCGGTCTGTTTTCGTTGTTTTTCACTGAAAAACGATATAAGACTATTAATATAGGCTATATAAGTAATAATATTAGTAATACTTTACCCCTCCGGGTTTGTTTAATATCCGAATTAAGGTGCTTAACTCGGATATTCGCAGTTCGGTGAAGGGTCACTACAGTGCAGCACTGTCGAGCCCCCCACAGATTATTATCTTACTTTTTGTACCAAAAGGGATACAAAACTTGTTAACGATACCCAACAGTCGATTGTTGTTGTCGTTGAGCCTCTTCTTGTTGCTCCTTGTACTGCTTGCCGGATCAGTCTTCCCAAGACCCCTCCGAATTGAGCGCAAATCAGCTGACCCTTCCGGATTGAGCGCAATTTATCATTAACGTGCCTAAATGCTCAAATAACCCTACAGTACAAGCCTCACAAACGGGCTACAAAACTGACTGATATAAATGCCTGTAACAACAATATATCTATCAACAACAAACGGGGGGGTCGGATCACATCTTGTCTGGGCGGATGATTTCTACTGATTTTTTACTTTTTTACTGTTTTTGGTTTTTTCGTATATCTTTTATGTTTTTTGTTTTTCTTTTTGTTTGGTTTTATATATATCTTTAAGTGTTTTTGGTCACAAACCATTCAGGAAATGACGGGACCGCGAATCCCCCCACCCTTCCTGGTTCGTGAATTTTCGGTCTTAACTAAGTTAAAAACCTATTCACGGCAATCCCGAAGGCTTCCGCGTTCCGAACTACCCTTCCGCCCCGGAAGTTTAGGCCTCTTAAGGGCGTTAATGTGAGCATCTGCTCGGCGCGGAGTGCTCGTTAACGGTTCCGCCGGTCATGATGTTGAAAAGAATAACACCCAGGAGCGCCATAAAAACATCTATGTAACATTCGCCCGGAAGATACATATCGACGGAAGACAAAACTAAGTCTTAAGACGACTGGCTAACGTCTAAACAGAGCTTTGCATGCTTTTCACCGTCTCTACCAAGCCAGTACTTTTCGGTGGTCTTTCTAACATCGGGTCGACAAAAACGTTACTGCTTTCGGCTTCGGTCAAAACACTCAAATTAACTAGATTACATGCAGAAATAGTGAGCTCATGGCTGGGTCTCAGTATCCCCAGACCACGAGGTCACTCCTAAAAACAGGGCTACAACTTATTATATTACTATTGTTTTTGTTCAGTAGATAAAAATCATCATCTCCATCGAAGATGGATCAACCCTTTCCCCCAACTCCTAGCTTCTCATCCTTATCAAAATGAATCTAGATGTTAATTAAATTCAAGTCAGGACATGACAGGAAGCTAAACGTTTATGTAACAGGATAAAAGTTTCGGTTCCTTTACCCCTCCGGATTGACAAATCCGCTGGATCAAGCTCGCTAATCTTGACTTCTTCTTAATCCGGAAGGCTGTCCTCCACCCTTCACCGTTGTCTGCAACGGCCTTGCAACTATTGCAGCGACACAATAGTTGCAACCCGGAGTGTTCACTGCAATTTCTGCAATCGGCTATTGTTCTTTTTCACGATTTTCGTCCTTATCGTCCGCGCAACTAATGTTGTTCTGTTCTTCTTTCTCGTTTTAGCCAAAATGGCCGTTTCTGACGTTTCTCAGAAATATGACGTCATAATTCGAAATTTTGAAATTTTAAAATAGCAGAATATTCTAGCCCTCACCGTTTGGTCAATCGTTCCAATAACGTTCTTAGTTCTTAATAATCACCAATCCGGAAGGCTCGCTGCTAAAAATTCGAATTCTGCAGAGATTGCATTTTGGCCATTCTGGTCGAATGTCACAATTTTTTCATATATGGAAATTGTAGGATAAACATTTTTTCATAAATGGAAATTGTAATATAAGCATTTTATCATAAATGGAAATTGTGAGACAAGCATTTTTTCATTTATGGAAATTGTACGATAAGCATTTTTTCATATATGGAAACTGTAAGATAAGCATTTTTGGAAACTCAAATGAGGCTAAATTAGCATTTAAACTTACCCATAAGACATGCAATCTCTGAACGGAGAAGAGAATCAACAGAAAAATCAGAGGGTTTTAGAGGTTGGAACCTCAATTTCTTCATTATATGTAGGCAAATCTCCTCAACTCTTGAGAGTGCAAAAATTTCCTACGCCTACTCCTAGATGAACCAAAACCATAAGGTAGGAGTTGTCTCAAACGCCAAAAAACCTGTTTTCCTGATGGAAAAATTCTCCAAGCATACATTCTCCAGTTGTGATCCGCAAGTTTGTCATCAGCATAAATTAATTTCCTAAAAAAAAACAAAAATTTACAAGTGCGAAAAAACAGAAAATATTCAACACATACGTAATTAATGTTCATTGATATGATTTCTGATCCAAATTAAGAACTACTCGAATGCAAAAATATCAACTTTTACACTATATTAAACTTTTAAACAACAAACAAAGATGTCAAAACTGAAGAAACATTCAGTAGCCAAGACCAGAAGCTAGTGGAAACTACCAATTTGTGACGACAAGTTTCTTCGGACAAAAAATCACCACAGGGCAAATCCGCTTCTGCAACGATCGCTAACCCAGTAGAATTGATGATTGGAACAACAATGAACTCATCAAGACTTCTTAACTAGCCACATTGTCCTGGAAAATTAAAAAAAACTGTACCAAAAGAATCGCATCAAGGATGAACACATAAAAAAGACATATTTCAGAAACATAAACACCAAAATCCAAACCCCAGAACTCCCATGAACATTCAGCATACCCGCAAAGCATTAACAAGCCAAAAAAGCAGCGCTGCGTATTTCAAAGATGTTAAAACTGAAGAAGCATTCAGTAGCCAAGACCAGAAGCTAGTGGAAACTACCAAATTGTGACAACTTTTTTCGGACAAAAAATTACCACAGAGCAAATCCGCTTCTGCAACGATCGCTAATCCAGTAGAACTGATGAATGGAACAACAATGAACACATCAGGATGACTTAACTAGCCACACAGTGTCCTGAAATATTAAAAAAAAATTGTACCACAAAAGATCGCATCAAGAACAAACACAAAAAAAGACACAAGAAACATAAAAACCAAAAACAAAAACATAGTACTCCCATGAACCGTCAGCATACCCACAACGCATTAACACATTAACAAGCCTAAAAATTTGTCGCTGTATTTTTTGGTTGTCAAAACTGAAGAAACATTCAGTAGCTGAGACCAGAAGCTAGTGGAAACTACCAATTAGTAACGACAACTTTTTCGGACAACAAAGTACCACCGAGAAAATCCGCTTCCGCAATGATCGCTAACTCAGTAGAACTGATGAAAAAAACAATATTGAACGCATCAAAATGACTTAACTAGCCACACAGTGTCCTGAAAAATTTTAAAAAGAATTGTACCACAAAGGATCGCATCAAGAACAAACACAAAAAATGACATATTTCAGAAACATAATAACCAAAATCAAAAACTTAGTACTCTATGAACCACCAGCATGCCCACAACGCTTTAACAAACTAAAAAAAATGTCGCTGTGTATTTTTTGGTTGTCAAAACTGAAGAAACATTCAGTAGCCAGGACCAGAAGCTAGTGGAAACAACCAATTTGTAACGACAACTTTTTTTTCGGAAAAAAATCACCACAGCGCAAATCCGCTTCTGCAGCGATCGCTAACCCAGTATAATTGAGGAATGGAACAACAATGAACACATCAAGCTGCCTTAACTAGCCACATAATGTCCTGAAAAATGAAAAATAATGTACCACAAAAGATCGCATCAAAGATAAACATAAAAAATGACATATTTCAGAAGCATAATGACCAAAGTTGAAAGATTGTTACTCCCATGAAATGTCAGCAAACCCAAAACGCATTAATACCCCAAAAAATGTCGCTGTGTATTTCAAAGATGTCAAAACTGAAGAAACATTCAGTAGTCAAGACCAGAAGCTAGTGGAAACTACCAATTTGTGACGACAACTTTTTTCGGATAAAAATTTATTATAGAGCAAATCCGCTTCTGCAACGATCGCTAACCCAGTAGAACTGATGAATGGAAAAATAATGAACACATCAAGATGTTTTAACTAGTCACACAGTGTCCTGAAAAATGAAAAAAATTGTACCACAAAAAATCGCATCAAGAACAAACTCAAAAAAGACATATTTCAGAAACATAAATACCAAAATCCAAAACCCAGAAGTCTCATGAACAGTCAGCATTTCCACAACGCATTAACACGTTATCAAGCCAAAAAATTTGTCGCTGTCTTTTTTGGTTGTCAAAACTGAAGAAACATTTAGAAGCCGAGACCAGAAGCTAGTGGAAACTACCAATTTGTAACGACAACTTTTTCAGACAAAAAAGTATCACCGAGAAAATCCACTTCCGCAATGATCGCTAACTCAGTAGAACTGTTGAACAAAACAACAATTTACACATCAAGATGAGTTAACTAGCCACACAGTGTCCTGAAAAATGAAAAAAAAATTGTACCACAAAAGATCGCATCAAGAACAAACACAAAAAATGACATATATCAGAAACATAAAAACCAAAATCAAAAACCTAGTACTCTATGAACCACCAGCATGCCCACAACGCTTTAACAAACCAAAAAAATTTGTCGCTGTGTATTTTTTTGGTTGTCAAAACTGAAGAAACATTCAGTAGCCAGGACCAGAAGCTAGTGGAAACAACCAATTTGTAACGACAACTTTCTTCGGACAAAAAATTACCACAGCGCAAATCCGCTTCTGCAACGATCGCTAACCCAGTAGAATTGATGATTGGAACAAGAATGAACTAATCAAGACTTCTTAACTAGCCACACACTGTCATGGAAAACGAAAAAAATTTGTACCACAAAAAATCGCATCAAGGGTGAACACAAAAAAGACATATTTCAGAAACATAAATACCAAAATCCAAAACCCAGAAGTCCCACGAACAGTCAGCATACCCAAAACACATTAACAATCCAAAAAAGCAGCGCTGCCTATTTCAAAGATGTCAAAACTGAAGAAGCATTCAGTAACCAAGACCAGAAGCTAGTGGAAACAACCAATTTGTAACGACAACTTTTTTTTCGGAAAAAAATCACCACAGCGCAAATCCGCTTCTGTACCGATCGCTAACCCAGTATAATTGAGGAATGGAACAACAATGAACACATCAAGCTGCTTAACTAGCCACATAATGTCCTGAAAAATGAAAAATAATGTACCACAAAAGATCGCATCAAAGATAAACATAAAAAATGACATATTTCAGAAGCATAATGACCAAAGTTGAAAGATTGTTACTCCCATGAAATGTCAGCAAACCCAAAACGCATTAATACCCCAAAAAATGTCGCTGTGTATTTCAAAGATGTCAAAACTGAAGAAACATTCAGTAGTCAAGACCAGAAGCTAGTGGAAACTACCAATTTGTGACGACAACTTTTTTCGGATAAAAATTTATTATAGAGCAAATCCGCTTCTGCAACGATCGCTAACCCAGTAGAACTGATGAATGGAAAAATAATGAACACATCAAGATGTTTTAACTAGTCACACAGTGTCCTGAAAAATGAAAAAAATTGTACCACAAAAAATCGCATCAAGAACAAACTCAAAAAAGACATATTTCAGAAACATAAATACCAAAATCCAAAACCCAGAAGTCTCATGAACAGTCAGCATTTCCACAACGCATTAACACGTTATCAAGCCAAAAAATTTGTCGCTGTGTTTTTTGGTTGTCAAAACTGAAGAAACATTTAGAAGCCGAGACCAGAAGCTAGTGGAAACTACCAATTTGTAACGACAACTTTTTCAGACAAAAAAGTACCACCGAGAAAATCCACTTCCGCAATGATCGCTAACTCAGTAGAACTGTTGAACAAAACAACAATTTACACATCAAGATGAGTTAACTAGCCACACAGTGTCCTGAAAAATGAAAAAAAAATTGTACCACAAAAGATCGCATCAAGAACAAACACAAAAAATGACATATATCAGAAACATAAAAACCAAAATCAAAAACCTAGTACTCTATGAACCACCAGCATGCCCACAACGCTTTAACAAACCAAAAAAATTTGTCGCTGTGTATTTTTTTGGTTGTCAAAACTGAAGAAACATTCAGTAGCCAGGACCAGAAGCTAGTGGAAACAACCAATTTGTAACGACAACTTTCTTCGGACAAAAAATTACCACAGCGCAAATCCGCTTCTGCAACGATCGCTAACACAGTAGAATTGATGATTGGAACAAGAATGAACTAATCAAGACTTCTTAACTAGCCACACACTGTCATGGAAAACGAAAAAAATTTGTACCACAAAAAATCGCATCAAGGGTGAACACAAAAAAGACATATTTCAGAAACATAAATACCAAAATCCAAAACCCAGAAGTCCCACGAACAGTCAGCATACCCAAAACACATTAACAATCCAAAAAAGCAGCGCTGCCTATTTCAAAGATGTCAAAACTGAAGAAGCATTCAGTAACCAAGACCAGAAGCTGGTGGAAACTACCAATTTGTGACGACAACTTTCTTCGGACAAAAAATCACCACAGCGCAAATCCTCTTCTGCAACGATCGCTAACCCAGTGAAATTGATGATTGGAACAACAATGAACTCATCAAGGCTTGTTAACTAGCCACACACTGTCCTGGAAAATGAAAAAAAATTGTACCACAAAAGATCGCATCAAGAACAAACATAAAAAAAGACATATTTCCGAAACATAAAAACCAAAATCAAAAACTTAGTACTCCCATGAACTGTCAGCAAACCGACAACGCATTAACAACCCAAAAAATTGTCGCTGTGTATTTCAAAGATCTCAAAACTGAAGAAACATTCAGTAGCCAAGACCAGAAGCTAGTGGAAACTACCAATTTGTGACGACAACTTTCTTCGGACAAAAAATCACCACAGCGCAAATCCTCTTCTGCAACGATCGCTAACCAAGCAGAATTGATGATTGGAACAACAATGAACTCATCAAGACTTCTTAACTAGCCACACACTGTCCTGGAAAATGAAAAAATTTGTACCACAATAGGCAGCATCAAGAACAAACGCAGAAGACTTATTTCAGTAACATAAAGACCAAAATCGAAAACTTAGTACTCCTATGAACTGTCAGCAAATCCACAACGCATTAACAAACCAAAAAAATGTCGCAGTGTATTTCAAAGATGTCAAAACTGAAGAAACATTCAGTAGCCAAGACCAGAAGATAGTGGGAACTACCAATTTGTGACGACAACTTTCTTCGGACAAAAAATCACCAAAGCGCAAATCCGCTTCTGCAACGACCGCTTACCCAGTAGAATTGATGATTGGAACAACAATGAACACATCAAGACTTCTTAACTAGCCACACACTGTCCTGGAAATTGAAAAAATTTGTACCACAAAAAATCGCATCAAGGATGAACACAAAAAAAGACATATTTCAGAAATATAAATACCAAAATCCAAAACCCAGAAATCCCATGAACAATAAGCAGACCAAAAATGCATTAACAAACCAAAACAGCAGCGCTGCCTATTTCAAAGATGTCAAGACTGAAGAAGCATTCAGTAACCAAGACCAGAAGCTAGTGGAAACTACCAATTTGTGACGACAACTTTCTTCGGACAAAAATCACCACAACGCAAATCCGCTTCTGCAACGATCGCTAACCCAGTGAAATTGATGATTGGAACAACAATGAACTCATCAAGGCTTGTTAACTAGCCACACACTGTCCTGGAAAATGAAAAAAATTTGTACCACAAAAGCTCGCATCAAGAACAAACACAAAAAATGACATATATCAGAAACATAAAAACCAAAATCAAAAACCTAGTACTCTATGAACCACCAGCATGCCCACAACGCTTTAACAAACCAAAAAAATTTGTCGCTGTGTATTTTTTTGGCTGTCAAAACTGAAGAAACATTCAGTAGCCAGGACCAGAAGCTAGTGGAAACAACCAATTTGTAACGACAACTTTCTTCGGACAAAAAATTACCACAGCGCAAATCCGCTTCTGCATCGATCGCTAACCCAGTAGAATTGATGATTGGAACAAGAATGAACTAATCAAGACTTCTTAACTAGCCACACACTGTCATGGAAAACGAAAAAAATTTGTACAACAAAAAATCGCATCAAGGGTGAACACAAAAAAAGACATATTTCAGAAACATAAATACCAAAATCCAAAACCCAGAAGTCCCACGAACAGTCAGCATACCCAAAACACATTAACAATCCAAAAAAGCAGCGCTGCCTATTTCAAAGATGTCAAAACTGAAGAAGCATTCAGTAACCAAGACCAGAAGCTGGTGGAAACTACCAATTTGTGACGACAACTTTCTTCGGACAAAAAATCACCACAGCGCAAATCCTCTTCTGCAACGATCGCTAACCCAGTGAAATTGATGATTGGAACAACAATGAACTCATCAAGGCTTGTTAACTAGCCACACACTGTCCTGGAAAATGAAAAAAAATTGTACCACAAAAGATCGCATCAAGAACAAACATAAAAAAAGACATATTTCCGAAACATAAAAACCAAAATCAAAAACTTAGAACTCCCATGAACTGTCAGCAAACCGAAAACGCATTAACAACCCAAAAAACTGTCGCTGTGTATTTCAAAGATCTCAAAACTGAAGAAACATTCAGTAGCCAAGACCAGAAGCTAGTGGAAACTACCAATTTGTGACGACAACTTTCTTCGGACAAAAAATCACCACAGCGCAAATCCTCTTCTGCAACGATCGCTAACCAAGCAGAATTGATGATTGGAACAACAATGAACTCATCAATACTTCTTAACTAGCCACACACTGTCCTGGAAAATGGAAAAATTTGTACCACAATAGGCAGCATCAAGAACAAACGCAGAAGACTTATTTCAGGAACATAAAGACCAAAATCGAAAACTTAGTACTCCTATGAACTGTCAGCAAATCCCCAACGCATTAACAAACCAAAAAATGTCCATGTGTATTTCAAAGATGTCAAAACTGAAGAAACATTCAGTAGCCAAGACCAGAAGATAGTGGGAACTACCAATTTGTGACGACAACTTTCTTCGGACAAAAAATCACCAAAGCGCAAATCCGCTTCTGCAAAGACCGCTTACCCAGTAGAATTGATGATTGGAACAACAATGAACACATCAAGACTTCTTAACTAGCCACACACTGTCCTGGAAATTGAAAAAATTTGTACCACAAAAAATCGCATCAAGGATGAACACAAAAAAAGACATATTTCAGAAACATAAAGACCAAAATCGAAAACTTAGTACTCCTATGAACTGTCAGCAAATCCCCAACGCATTAACAAACCAAAAAAATGTCCATGTGTATTTCAAAGATGTCAAAACTGAAGAAACATTCAGTAGCCAAGACCAGAAGATAGTGGAAACTACCAATTTGTGACGACAACTTTCTTCGGACAAAAATCACCACAGCGCGAATCCTCTTCTGCAACGATCGCTAACCAAGCAGAATTGATGATTGGAACAACAATGAACACATCAAGACTTCTTAACTAGCCACACACTGTCCTGGAAAATGAAAAAATTTGTACCACAATAGGCCGCATCAAGAACAAACGCAGAAGACTTATTTCAGGAACATAAAGACCAAAATCGAAAAATTAGTACTCCTATGAACTGTCAGCAAATCCGCAACGCATCAACTTAATAACAACCCAAAAAAATGTCGCTGTATTTTTTGGTTGTCAAAACTGAAGAAGCATTCAGTAGCCGAGACCAGAAGCTAGTGGAAACTACCAATTTGTGACAACGTTCTTCAGACAAAAATTACCACAGCGCAAATCCGCTTCTGCAACGATCGCTAACCCAAAGAAATTGATGATTGGAACAATAAAGAACTCATCAAGACTTCTTAACTAGTCACACACTGTCCTGGAAAATGAAAAAAAATTGTACCACAAAAGATCGCATCAAGAACAAACACAAAAAAAGACATATTTCAGAAATATAAAGACCAAAATCAAAAACTTAGTACTCCCATGAACTGTCAGCAAATCGACAACGCATTAACAACCCAAAAAACTGTCGCTGTGTATTTCAAAGATCTCAAAACTGAAGAAACATTCAGTAGCCAAGACCAGAAGCTAGTGGAAACTACCAATTTGTGACGACAACTTTCTTCGGACAAAAAATCACCACAGCGCGAATCCTCTTCTGCAACGATCGCTAACCAAGCAGAATTGATGATTGGAACAACAATGAACACATCAAGACTTCTTAACTAGCCACACACTGTCCTGGAAAATGAAAAAATTTGTACCACAATAGGCCGCATCAAGAACAAACGCAGAAGACTTATTTCAGGAACATAAAGACCAAAATCGAAAAATTAGTACTCCTATGAACTGTCAGCAAATCCGCAACGCATTAACAACCCAAAAAAATGTCGCTGTGTATTTCAAAGATGTCAAAACTGAAGAAACATTCAGTAGCCAAGACCAGAAGATAGTGGGAACTACCAATTTGTGACGACAACTTTCTTCGGACAAAAAATCACCAAAGCGCAAATCCGCTTCTGCAACGACCGCTTACCCAGTAGAATTGATGATTGGAACAACAATGAACACATCAAGACTTCTTAACTAGCCACACACTGTCCTGGAAATTGAAAAAATTTGTACCACAAAAAATCGCATCAAGGATGAACACAAAAAAAGACATATTTCAGAAACATAAACACCAAAATCCAAAACCCAGAAATCCCATGAACAATAACCAGACCAAAAATGCATTAACATACCAAAAAAGCAGTGCTGCCTATTTCAAAGATGTCAAGACTGAAGAAGCATTCAGTAACCAAGACCAGAAGCTAGTGGAAACTACCAATTTGTGACGACAACTTTCTTCAGACAAAAATCACCACAACGCAAATCCGCTTCTGCAACGATCGCTAACCCAAAGAAATTGATGATTGGAACAATAATGAACTCATCAAGACTTCCTAACTAGCCACACACTGTCCTGGAAAATGAAAAAAATTTGTACCACAAAAGATCTCATCAAGAACAAACACAAAAAAAGACATATTTCAGAAAAATAAAGACCAAAATCAAAAACTTAGTACTCCCATGAACCGTCAGCAAATCCACAAAGCATTAAAATATTAACAACCCAAAAAAAGTCGCTGTATTTTTTGGTTGTCAAAACTGAAGAAACATTCAGTAGCCGAGACCAGAAGCTAGTGGAAACTACCAATTTGTGACAACGTTCTTCAGACAAAAATCACCACAGCGCAAATCCGCTTCTGCAACGATCGCTAACCCAAAGAAATTGATGATTGGAACAATAATGAACTCATCAAGACTTCTTAACTAGTCACACACTGTCCTGGAAAATGAAAAAAATTTGTACCGCAAAAGATCGCATCAAGAACAAACACAAAAAAAGACATATTTCAGAAATATAAAGACCAAAATCAAAAACCTAGTACTCCCATGAACTGTCAGCAAACCGACAACGCATTAACAACCCAAAAAACTGTCGCTGTGTATTTCAAAGATCTCAAAACTGAAGAAACATTCAGTAGCCAAGACCATAAGCTAGTGGAAACTACCAATTTGTAACGACCACTTTTTTCGGACAAAAAAAACCACAGCGCAAATCCACTTCTGCAACGATCGCTAACCCAAAGAAATTGATGATTGGAACAATAATGAACTCATCAAGACTTCTTAACTAGTCACACACTGTCCTGGAAAATGAAAAAAATTTGTACCACAAAAGATCGCATCAAGGATGAACACAAAAAAAAGACATATTTCAGAAACATAAATAGCAAAATCCAATACCCAAAAATCTCATGGACAGTAAGCATACCCACAACGCCTTAACAAAATAAAAAAGCAGCGCTGCGTGTTTCAAAGATGTCAAAACTGAAGAAGCATTCAGTAACCAAGACCAGAAGCTAATGGAAACTACCAATTTGTGATAATTTTTTTCGGACAAAAAATTACCATAGAGCAAATCCGCTTCTGCAACGATCGCTAACCGAGTAGAACTGATCAATGGAACAACAATGAACACATCAAGACTTCTTAACTAGCCACACACTGTCCTGGAAAATGAAAAAAAATTGTACCACAAAAGATCGCATCAAGAACAAACACAAAAAAAAGACATATTTCAGAAATGTAAGGACCAAAATAAAAAAATTAGTACTCCCAAGAACTATCAGCAAACCCACAATGCATTAACAACCCAAAAAACTGTCGCTGTGTATTTCAAAGATGTCAAAAATGAAGAAACATTAAGTAGCCAAGACCAGAAGCTAATGGAAACTACCAATTTGTGACGACAACTTCATTCGGACAAAAAATCACCACAACGCAAAATCGCTTCTGCGACGATCGCTAACCGAGTAGAACTGATGAATGGAACAACAATGAACACATCAAAACTTCTTAACTAGCCACACACTGTCCTGGAAAATGAAAAAATAAGTACCACAAAAAATCGCATCAAGGAAGAACACACAAAAAGACATATTTCAGAAACATAAATAGCAAAATCCAAAACCCAGAAGTCCCATGGACAGTCAACATACCCAAAACGCATTAACAAACCAAAGCAGCGCTGCGTATTTCCTAGATGTCAAAACTGAAGAAGCAGTCAGTAACCAAGACCAGAAGCTAGTGGAAACTACCAATTTGTGACGACAACTTTTTTCGGACAAAAAATCATTACAGCGCAAATCCACTTCTGCAACGATCGCTAAACTAGTAGAACTGATGAATGGA
Source organism: Symsagittifera roscoffensis (assembly GCF_963678635.1). Taxonomy (NCBI): domain Eukaryota; kingdom Metazoa; phylum Xenacoelomorpha; order Acoela; family Convolutidae; genus Symsagittifera; species Symsagittifera roscoffensis. Next base: position 44,548,302 of record NC_087069.1, on the reverse strand, counting down.
ACAACAATGAACACATCAAGATGACTTAACTAGCCACACAGTGTCCTGAAAAATGAGAAAATTTTTACCACAAAAGATCGCATCAACAACGAACACAAAAAAGACATCTTTCAGAAACATAAAGACCAAAAACAAAAAAATAGTACTCCTATGAACTGTCAGCAAAACCACAACGCATTAAAAACCCAAAAAAAATATCGCTGTGTATTTCAAAGATGTCAAAACTGAAGAAACATTCAGTAGCCAAGATCAGAAGCTAGTGGAAACTACCAATTTGTGACCTCAACTTTTTTCGGACAAAAAATCATCACAGCGCAAATCCATTTCTGCAACGATCGCTAAACTAGTAGAATTGAGGATTGGGACAACAATGAACACATCAAGATTTCTTAACTAGCCACACACTGTCCTCAAAAATGAAAAAAAAATTGTACCACAAAAATCGCATCAAGGCTGAACACAAAAAAGACATATTTCAGAAACATAATGACCAAAAACAAAAAAATAGTACTCCTATGAACTGTCAGCAAAACCACAACGCATTAAAAACCCAAAAAAATATCGCTGTGTTTTTCAAAGATGTCAAAACTGAAGAAACATTCAGTAGCCAAGACCAGAAGCTAGTGGAAACTACCAATTTGTTACGACAACTTTTTTCGGACAAAAAATTATCACAGAGCAAATCCGCTTCTGCAACGGTCGCTAAATCAGTAGAATTGAGGATTGGGACAACAACGAACACATCAAGATTTCTTAACTAGCCACACACTGTCCTCAAAAATGAAAAAAAAAATTGTACCACAAAAATCGCATCAAGGCTGAACACAAAAAAGACATATTTCAGAAACATAAAGACCAAAATCAAAAACATAGTACTCGCATGAACTGTCAGCAAACCCACAACGCATTAAGAACCCAAAAAATATCGCTGTGTATTTCAAAGATGTCAAAACTGAAGAAACATTCAGTAGCCAAGACCAGAAGCTAGTGGAAACTACCAATTTGTTACGACAACTTTTTTCGGAAAAAAAATTATCACAGAGCAAATCCGCTTCTGCAACGGTCGCTAAATCAGTAGAACTGATGAATGGAACAACAATGTACACATCAAGATGACTTAACTAGCCACACAGTGTCCTGAAAAATGAAAAAATTTGTACCACAAAAGATCGCATCAAGAACAAACACAAAAAAGACAAATTTCAGAAACATGAAGACCAAAATCAAAAACATAGTACTCCCATGAACTGCCAGCAAACCCACAACGCATTAAAAACCCAAAAAAAATATTGCTATGTATTTCAAAGGTGACAAAACTGAAGAAACATTCAGTAGCCAAGACCAGAAGCTAGTGGAAACTACCAAATTGTGACAACTTTTTTCGGACAAAAAATTACCACAGAGCAAATCTGCTTCTGCAACGATCGCTAACCGAGTAAAAATGATGAATGGAACAACAATGTACACATCAAGATGACTTAACTAGCCACACAGTGTCCTGAAAAATGAAAAAATTTGTACCACAAAAGATCGCATCAAGAACAAACACAAAAAAGACAAATTTTAGAAACATGAAGACCAAAATCAAAAACATAGTACTCCCATGAACTGCCAGCAAACCCACAACGAATTAAAAACCCAAAAAAAATATTGCTATGTATTTCAAAGGTGACAAAACTGAAGAAACATTCAGTAGCCAAGACCAGAAGCTAGTGGAAACTACCAATTTGTTACGACAACTTTTTTCGGACAAAAAATTATCACAGAGCAAATCCGCTTCTGCAACGGTCGCTAAATCAGTAGAATTGAGGATTGGGACAACAACGAACACATCAAGATTTCTTAACTAGCCACACACTGTCCTCAAAAATGAAAAAAAAAAAATTGTACCACAAAAATCGCATCAAGGCTGAACACAAAAAAGACATATTTCAGAAACATAAAGACCAAAATCAAAAACATAGTACTCGCATGAACTGTCAGCAAACCCACAACGCATTAAGAACCCAAAAAAATATCGCTGTGTATTTCAAAGATGTCAAAAGTGAAGAAACATTCAGTAGCCAAGACCAGAAGCTAGTGGAAACTACCAATTTGTGACAACTTTTTTCGGACAAAAAATTACCACAAAGCAAATCCGCTTCTGCAATGATCGCTAACCCAGTAGAACTGATGAATGGAACAACAATGTACACATCAAGATGACTTAACTAGCCACACAGTGTCCTGAAAAATGAAAAAATTTGTACCACAAAAGATCGCATCAAGAACAAACACAAAAAAGACAAATTTCAGAAACATGAAGACCAAAATCAAAAACATAGTACTCCCATGAACTGCCAGCAAACCCACAACGCATTAAAAACCCAAAAAAAATATTGCTATGTATTTCAAAGGTGACAAAACTGAAGAAACATTCAGTAGCCAAGACCAGAAGCTAGTGGAAACTACCAAATTGTGACAACTTTTTTCGGACAAAAAATTACCACAGAGCAAATCTGCTTCTGCAACGATCGCTAACCGAGTAAAAATGATGAATGGAACAGAAATGAACACATCAAGATGACTTAACTAGCCACACAGTGTCCTGAAAAATGAGAAAATTTTTACCACAAAAGATCGCATCAAGAACAAACACAAAAAAGACATCTTTCAGAAACATAAAGACCAAAAACAAAAAATTAGTACTCCTATGAACTGTCAGCAAAACCACAACGCATTAAAAACCCAAAAAAATATCGCTGTGTATTTCAAAGATGCAAAACTGAAGAAACATTCAGTAGCCAAGACCAGAAGCTAGTGGAAACTACCAATTTGTGACGACAACTTTTTTCGGACAAAAAATCATCACAGCGCAAATCCATTTCTGCAACGGTCGCTAAATCAGTAGAATTGAGGATTGGGACAACAATGAACACGTCAAGATTTCTTAACTAGCCACACACTGTCCTCAAAAATGAAAAAAAAAATTGTACCACAAAAATCGCATCAAGGCTGAACACAAAAAAGACATATTTCAGAAACATAAAGACCAAAAACAAAAAAAATAGTACTCCTATGAACTGTCAGCAAAACCACAACGCATTAGAAACCCAAAAAAAATATCGCTGTGTATTTCAAAGATGTCAAAACTGAAGAAACATTCAGTAGCCAATACCAGAAGCTAGTGGAAACTACCAATTTGTGACCTCAACTTTTTTCGGACAAAAAACCATCACAGCGCAAATCCATTTCTGCAACGATCGCTAAACTAGTAGAATTGAGGATTGGGACAACAATGAACACATCAAGATTTCTTAACTAGCCACACACTGTCCTCAAAAATGAAAAAAAAATTGTACCACAAAAATCGCATCAAGGCTGAACACAAAAAAGACATATTTCAGAAACATAATGACCAAAAACAAAAAAATAGTACTCCTATGAACTGTCAGCAAAACCACAACGCATTAAAAACCCAAAAAATATCGCTGTGTTTTTCAAAGATGTCAAAACTGAAGAAACATTCAGTAGCCAAGACCAGAAGCTAGTGGAAACTACCAATTTGTTACGACAACTTTTTTCGGACAAAAAATTATCACAGAGCAAATCCGCTTCTGCAACGGTCGCTAAATCAGTAGAATTGAGGATTGGGACAACAACGAACACATCAAGATTTCTTAACTAGCCACACACTGTCCTCAAAAATGAAAAAAAAATTGTACCACAAAAATCGCATCAAGGCTGAACACAAAAAAGACATATTTCAGAAACATAAAGACCAAAATCAAAAACATAGTACTCGGATGAACTGTCAGCAAACCCACAACGCATTAAGAACCCAAAAAAATATCGCTGTGTATTTCAAAGATGTCAAAAGTGAAGAAACATTCAGTAGCCAAGACCAGAAGCTAGTGGAAACTACCAATTTGTGACAACTTTTTTCGGAAAAAAAATTATCACAGAGCAAATCCGCTTCTGCAACGGTCGCTAAATCAGTAGAACTGATGAATGGAACAACAATGTACACATCAAGATGACTTAACTAGCCACACAGTGTCCTGAAAAATGAAAAAATTTGTACCACAAAAGATCGCATCAAGAACAAACACAAAAAAGACAAATTTCAGAAACATGAAGACCAAAATCAAAAACATAGTACTCCCATGAACTGCCAGCAAACCCACAACGCATTAAAAACCCAAAAAAAATATTGCTATGTATTTCAAAGGTGACAAAACTGAAGAAACATTCAGTAGCCAAGACCAGAAGCTAGTGGAAACTACCAAATTGTGACAACTTTTTTCGGACAAAAAATTACCACAGAGCAAATCTGCTTCTGCAACGATCGCTAACCGAGTAAAAATGATGAATGGAACAGAAATGAACACATCAAGATGACTTAACTAGCCACACAGTGTCCTGAAAAATGAGAAAATTTTTACCACAAAAGATCGCATCAAGAACAAACACAAAAAAGACATCTTTCAGAAACATAAAGACCAAAAACAAAAAATTAGTACTCCTATGAACTGTCAGCAAAACCACAACGCATTAAAAACCCAAAAAAATATCGCTGTGTATTTCAAAGATGCAAAACTGAAGAAACATTCAGTAGCCAAGACCAGAAGCTAGTGGAAACTACCAATTTGTGACGACAACTTTTTTCGGACAAAAAATCATCACAGCGCAAATCCATTTCTGCAACGGTCGCTAAATCAGTAGAATTGAGGATTGGGACAACAATGAACACGTCAAGATTTCTTAACTAGCCACACACTGTCCTCAAAAATGAAAAAAAAAATTGTACCACAAAAATCGCATCAAGGCTGAACACAAAAAAGACATATTTCAGAAACATAAAGACCAAAAACAAAAAAAATAGTACTCCTATGAACTGTCAGCAAAACCACAACGCATTAGAAACCCAAAAAAAATATCGCTGTGTATTTCAAAGATGTCAAAACTGAAGAAACATTCAGTAGCCAAGACCAGAAGCTAGTGGAAACTACCAATTTGTGACGACAACTTTTTTCGGACAAAAAACTATCACAGAGCAAATCCGCTTCTAGAACGGTCGCTAAATCAGTAGAATTGAGGATTGGGACAACAACGAACACATCAATATTTCTTAACTAGCCACACACTGTCCTCAAAAATGAAAAAAAAAATTGTACCACAAAAATCGCATCAAGGCTGAACACAAAAAAGACATATTTCAGAAACAGAAAGACCAAAATCAAAAACATAGTGCTCGCATGAACTGTCAGCAAACTCACAACGCATTAAGAACCGAAAAAATATCGCTGTGTATTTCAAAGATGTCAAAAGTGAAGAAACATTCAGTAGCCAAGACCAGAAGCTAGTGGAAACTACCAATTTGTGACAACTTTTTTCGGACAAAAAATTACCACAAAGCAAATCCGCTTCTGCAATGATTGCTAACCCAGTAGAACTGATGAATGGAACAACAATGTACACATCAAGATGACTTAACTAGCCACACAGTGTCCTGAAAAAATGAAAAAATTTGTACCACAAAAGATCGCATCAAGAACAAACACAAAAAATACTAATTTCAGAAACATGAAGACCAAAATCAAAAACATAGTACTCCCATGAACTGCCAGCAAACCCACAACGCATTAAAAACCCAAAAAAAATATCGCTATGTATTTCAAAGATGACAAAACTGAAGAAACATTCAGTAGCCAAGACCAGAAGCTAGTGGAAACTACCAAATTGTGACAACTTTTTTCGGACAAAAAATTACCACAGAGCAAATCTGCTTCTGCAACGATCGCTAACCGAGTGAAAATGATGAATGGAACAGAAGTGAACACATCAAGATGACTTAACTAGCCACACATTGTCCTGAAAAATGAAAAAATTTGTACCACAAAAGATCGCATCAAGAACAAACACAAAAAAGACATCTTTCAAAAATATAAAGACCAAAATCAAAAACTTAGTACTCCCATGAACTGTCAGCAAACCGACAACGCATTAACAACCCAAAAAACTGTCTCTGTGTATTTCAAAGATCTCAAAACTGAAGAAACATTCAGTAGCCAAGACCAGAAGCTAGTGGAAACTACCAATTTGTAACGACAACTTTTTTCGGACAAAAAAAACCACAGCGCAAATCCACTTCTGCAACGATCGCTAACCCAAGGAAATTGATGATTGGAACAATAATGAACTCATCAAGACTTCTTAACTAGTCACACACTGTCCTGGAAAATGAAAAAAATTTGTACCACAAAAGATCGCATCAAGGATGAACACAAAAAAAAGACATATTTCAGAAATATAAATAGCAAAATCCAATACCCAGAAATCTCATGGACATTAAGCATACCCACAAGGCCTTAACAAAAAAAAAGCAGCGCTGCGTATTTCAAAGATGTCAAAACTGAAGAAGCATTCAGTAACCAAGACCAGAAGCTAATGGAAACTACCAATTTGTGATAATTTTTTTCGGACAAAAAATTACCATAGAGCAAATCCGCTTCTGCAACGATCGCTAACCGAGTAGAACTGATCAATGGAACAACAATGAACACATCAAGACTTCTTAACTAGCCACACACTGTCCTGGAAAATGAAAAAAATTTGTACCACAAAATATCGCATCAAGAACAAACACAAAAAAAGACATATTTCAGAAATGTAAAGACCAAAATCAAAAAATTAGTACTCCCATGAACTATCAGCAAACCCACAAGGCATTAACAACCCAAAAAGCTGTCGCTGTGTATTTCAAAGATGTCAAAAATGAAGAAACATTCAGTAGCCAAGACCAGAAGCTAATGGAAACTACCAATTTGTGACGACAACTTCCTTCGGACAAAATATCACCACAACGCAAAATCGCTTCTGCAACGATCGCTAACCGAGTAGAACTGATGAATGTAACAACAATGAACACATCAAAACTTCTTAACTAGCCACACACTGTCCTGGAAAATGAAAAAATAAGTACCACAAAAAATCGCATCAAGGAAGAACACACCAAAAGACATATTTCAGAAACATAAATAGCAAAATCCAAAACCCAGAAGTCCCATGGACAGTCAGCATACCCAAAACGCATTAACAAACCAAAGCAGCGCTGCGTATTTCCTAGATGTCAAAACTGAAGAAGCAGTCAGTAACCAAGACCAGAAGCTAGTGGAAACTACCAATTTGTGACGACAACTTTTTTCGGACAAAAAATCATCACAGCGCAAATCCACTTCTGCAACGATCGCTAAACTAGTAGAACTGATGAATGGAACAACAATGAACACATCAAGATGACTTAACTAGCCACACAGTGTCCTGAAAAATGAGAAAATTTTTACCACAAAAGATCGCATCAAGAACAAACACAAAAAAGACATCTTTCAGAAACATAAAGATCAAAATCCAAAATTTAGTACTCCCATGAACCGTCAGCAAACCCACATTGCATTAAAATATTAACAACCCAAAAAAAAGTTGCTGTATTTTTTGGTTGTCAAAACTGAAGAAACATTCAGTAGCCGAGACCAGAAGCTAGTGGAAACTACCAATTTGTGACAACTTTTTTCGGACAAAAAATTATCACAGAGCAAATCCGCTTCTGCAACGATCGCTAAATCAGTAGAATTGAGGATTGGGACAACAACGAACACATCAAGATTTCTTAACTAGCCACACATTGTCCTCAAAAATGAAAAAAAAAATTGTACCACAAAAATCGCATCAAGGCTGAACACAAAAAAGACATATTTCAGAAACATAAAGACCAAAATCAAAAACTTAGTACTCCCATGAACTGTCAGCAAACCCACAACGCATTAAGAACCCAAAAAAATATCGCTGTGTATTTCAAAGTTGTCAAAAGTGAAGAAACATTCAGTAGCCATGACCAGAAGCTAGTGGAAACTACCAATTTGTGACAACTTTTTTCGGACAAAAAATTACCACAAAGCAAATCCGCTTCTGCAATGATCGCTAACCCAGTAGAACTGATGAATGGAACAACAATGTACACATCAAGATGACTTAACTAGCCACACAGTGTCCTGAAAAATGAAAAAATTTGTACCACAAAAGATCGCATCAAGAACAAACACAAAAAAGACAAATTTCAAAAACATAAAGACCAAAATCAAAAACATAGTACTCCCATGAACTGCCAGCAAACCCACAACGCATTAAAAACCCAAAAAAATATCGCTATGTATTTCAAAGATGACAAAACTGAAGAAACATTCAGTAGCCAAGACCAGAAGCTAGTGGAAACTACCAAATTGTGACAACTTTTTTCGGACAAAAAATTACCACAGAGTAAATCTGCTTCTGCAACGATCGCTAACCGAGTAAAAATGATGAATGGAACAGAAATGAACACATCAAGATGACTTAACTAGCCACACATTGTCCTGAAAAATGAAAAAATTTGTACCACAAAAGATCGCATCAAGAACAAACACAAAAAAGACATCTTTCTAAAACATAAAGACCAAAATCAAAAACTTAGTACTTCCATGAACCGTCAGCAAACCCACAACGCATTAACATATCAACAAACCAAAAAAAATGTCGCTGTATTTTTTTGGTTGTCAAAACTGAAGAAACATTCAGTAGCCGAGACCAGAGGCTAGTGGAAACTACCAATTTGTGACAACTTTTTTCGGACAAAAAATTACCACAAAGCAAACCCGCTTCTGCAACGATCGCTAACCCAGTAGAACTGATGAATGGAACGACAATGAACACATCAAGATGACTTAACTAGCCACACAGTGTCCTCAAAAATGAAAAAATTTGTACCACAAAAGATCGCATCAAGAACAAACACAAAAAAAGACATTTTTCAGAAACATAAAGACCAAAATCAAAAACATAGTACTCCCATGAACCGTCAGCAAACTCTTAACGCATTAACATGTTAACAACCCAAGAAAAATGTCGCTTTATTTTTTCGTTGTCAAAACTGAAGAAACATTCAGTAGCCGAGACCAGAAGCTAGTAGAAACTACCAATTTGTGACAACTATTTTCGGACAAAAAGTACCACAGAGCAAATCCGCCTCTACAACGATCGCTAACCCAGTAGAACTGAGGAATGGAACAACAATGTACACATCAAGATGACTTAACTAGCCACACACTGTCCTGAAAAATGAAAAAAATTTGTACCACAAAAGATCGCATCAAGAACAAACACAAAAAAGACATATTTCAGAAACATAAAGACCAAAATCAAAAACATAGTACTCCCATGATCTGTCAGCAAACCCACAACGCAGTAAAGCCCAAAAAAATACCGCTGTGTATTTCAAAGATGTCAAAACTGAAGAAACATTCAGTAGCCAAGACCAGAAGCTAGTGGAAACTACCAATTCGTGACAACTTTTTTCGGACAAAAAATTACCACAGAGCAAATCTGCTTCTGCAACGATCGGTAACCGAGTAGAACTGATGAATGGAACAGAAATGAACACATAGAGATGACTTAACTAGCCACACAGTGTCCTGAAAAGGGAAAAAATTTGTACCACAAAAGATCGCATCAAGAACAAACACAAAAAAAGACATCTTTCAGAAGCATAAAGACCAAAATGAAAAACTTAGTACTCACATGAACCGTCAGCAAACCCACAACGCATTAACATATTAACAACCCAAAAAAAATGTCGCTGTATTTTTTGGTTGTCAAAAATGAAGAAACATTCAGTAGACGAGACCAGAAGCTAGTGGAAACTACCAGTTTGTGACAACTTTTTGCGGACAAAAAATTACCACAAAGCAAACCCGCTTCTGCAACGATCGCTAACCCAGTATAAATGATGAATGGAACAACAATCAACACATCAAGATGACTTAACTAGCCACACAGTGTCTTGAAAAATGAAAAAAAATTTGTACCACAAAAGATCGCATCAAGAACAAACACAAAAAAGACATATTTCAGAAACATAAAGACCAAAATCAAAAACATAGTACTCCCATGAACCGTCAGCAAACTCTTAACGCATTAACATGTTAACAACCCAAAAAAAATGTCGCTTTATTTTTTCGTTGTCAAAACTGAAGAAATATTCAGTAGCCGAGACCAGAAGCTAGTGGAAACTACCAATTTGTGACAACTTTTTTCGGACAAAAAATTACCACAAAGCAAACGCGCTCTGCAACGATCGCTAACCCAGTAGAACTGATGATAGGAACAACAATGAACACATTAAGATGACTTAACTAGCCACACAGTGTCCTGAAAAATGAAAAAATTTGTACCACAAAAGATCGCATCAAGAACAAACACAAAACAGACATCTTTCAGAAAAATAAAGACCAACATCAAAAACTTAGTACTCCCATGAACCTTCAGCAAACCCACAACGCATTAACATATTAACAAACCAAAAAAATGTCGCTGTATTTTTTGGCTGTCAAAACTGAAGAAACATTCAGTAGCCGAGACCAGAAGCTAGTGGAAACTACCAATTCGTGACAACTTTTTTCAAACAAAAAATTACCACAGAGCAAATCTGCTTCTGCAACGATCGCTAACCGAGTAGAACTGATGAATGGAACAGAAATGAACACATCAAGATGACTTAACTAGCCACACAGTGTCCTGAAAAATGAAACAAAATTGTACCACAAAAGATCGCATCAAGAACAAACACAAAAAAGACATATTTCAGAAACATAAAGACCAAAATCAAAAACATAGTACTCCCATGATCTGTCAGCAAACCCACAACGCAGTAAAACCCAAAAAAATACCGCTGTGTATTTCAAAGATGTCAAAACTGAAGAAACATTCAGTAGCCAAGACCAGAAGCTAGTGGAAACTACCAATTCGTGACAACTTTTTTCGGACAAAAAATTACCACAGAGCAAATCTGCTTCTGCAACGATCGGTAACCGAGTAGAACTGATGAATGGAACAGAAATGAACACATAGAGATGACTTAACTAGCCACACAGTGTCCTGAAAAGGGAAAAAATTTGTACCACAAAAGATCGCATCAAGAACAAACACAAAAAAAGACATCTTTCAGAAGCATAAAGACCAAAATGAAAAACTTAGTACTCACATGAACCGTCAGCAAACCCACAACGCATTAACATATTAACAACCCAAAAAAAATGTCGCTGTATTTTTTGGTTGTCAAAACTGAAGAAACATTCAGTAGCCGAGACCAGAAGCTAGTAGAAACTACCAATTTGTGACAACTATTTTCGGACAAAAAGTACCACAGAGCAAATCCGCCTCTACAACGATCGCTAACCCAGTAGAACTGAGGAATGGAACAACAATGTACACATCAAGATGACTTAACTAGCCACACACTGTCCTGAAAAATGAAAAAAATTTGTACCACAAAAGATCGCATCAAGAACAAACACAAAAAAGACATATTTCAGAAACATAAAGACCAAAATCAAAAACATAGTACTCCCATGAACCGTCAGCAAACTCTTAACGCATTAACATGTTAACAACCCAAGAAAAATGTCGCTTTATTTTTTCGTTGTCAAAACTGAAGAAACATTCAGTAGCCGAGACCAGAAGCTAGTAGAAACTACCAATTTGTGACAACTATTTTCGGACAAAAAGTACCACAGAGCAAATCCGCCTCTACAACGATCGCTAACCCAGTAGAACTGAGGAATGGAACAACAATGTACACATCAAGATGACTTAACTAGCCACACACTGTCCTGAAAAATGAAAAAAATTTGTACCACAAAAGATCGCATCAAGAACAAACACAAAAAAGACATATTTCAGAAACATAAAGACCAAAATCAAAAACATAGTACTCCCATGATCTGTCAGCAAACCCACAACGCAGTAAAACCCAAAAAAATACCGCTGTGTATTTCAAAGATGTCAAAACTGAAGAAACATTCAGTAGCCAAGACCAGAAGCTAGTGGAAACTACCAATTCGTGACAACTTTTTTCGGACAAAAAATTACCACAGAGCAAATCTGCTTCTGCAACGATCGGTAACCGAGTAGAACTGATGAATGGAACAGAAATGAACACATAGAGATGACTTAACTAGCCACACAGTGTCCTGAAAAGGGAAAAAATTTGTACCACAAAAGATCGCATCAAGAACAAACACAAAAAAAGATATCTTTCAGAAGCATAAAGACCAAAATGAAAAACTTAGTACTCACATGAACCGTCAGCAAACCCACAACGCATTAACATATTAACAACCCAAAAAAAATGTCGCTGTATTTTTTGGTTGTCAAAAATGAAGAAACATTCAGTAGACGAGACCAGAAGCTAGTGGAAACTACCAGTTTGTGACAACTTTTTGCGGACAAAAAATTACCACAAAGCAAACCCGCTTCTGCAACGATCGCTAACCCAGTATAAATGATGAATGGAACAACAATCAACACATCAAGATGACTTAACTAGCCACACAGTGTCTTGAAAAATGAAAAAAAATTTGTACCACAAAAGATCGCATCAAGAACAAACACAAAAAAGACATATTTCAGAAACATAAAGACCAAAATCAAAAACATAGTACTCCCATGAACCGTCAGCAAACTCTTAACGCATTAACATGTTAACAACCCAAAAAAAATGTCGCTTTATTTTTTCGTTGTCAAAACTGAAGAAACATTCAGTAGCCGAGACCAGAAGCTAGTGGAAACTACCAATTTGTGACAACTTTTTTCGGACAAAAAATTACCACAAAGCAAACGCGCTCTGCAACGATCGCTAACCCAGTAGAACTGATGATAGGAACAACAATGAACACATTAAGATGACTTAACTAGCCACACAGTGTCCTGAAAAATGAAAAAATTTGTACCACAAAAGATCGCATCAAGAACAAACACAAAACAGACATCTTTCAGAAACATAAAGACCAACATCAAAAACTTAGTACTCCCATGAACCTTCAGCAAACCCACAACGCATTAACATATTAACAAACCAAAAAAATGTCGCTGTATTTTTTGGCTGTCAAAACTGAAGAAACATTCAGTAGCCGAGACCAGAAGCTAGTGGAAACTACCAATTCGTGACAACTTTTTTCAAACAAAAAATTACCACAGAGCAAATCTGCTTCTGCAACGATCGCTAACCGAGTAGAACTGATGAATGGAACAGAAATGAACACATCAAGATGACTTAACTAGCCACACAGTGTCCTGAAAAATGAAACAAAATTGTACCACAAAAGATCGCATCAAGAACAAACACAAAAAAAGACATCTTTGAGAAACATAGGGACCAAAATCAAAAACTTAGTACTCTCATGAACCGTCAGCAAACTCCTAACGCATTAACATTATAACAACCCAAAAAAAATGTCGCTGTATTTTTTCGTTGTCAAAACTGAAGAAACATTCAGTAGCCGAGACCAGGAGCTAGTGGAAACTACCAATTTGTGACAACTTTTTTCGGACAAAAAATTACCACAAAGCAAACGCGCTCTGCAACGATCGCTAACCCAGTAGAACTGATGATAGGAACAACAATGAACACATTAAGATGACTTAACTAGCCACACAGTGTCCTGAAAAATGAAAAAAATTTGTACCACAAAAGATCGCATCAAGAACAAACACAAAAAAGACATCTTTCAGAATCATAAAAACCAATATCAAAAACTTAGTACTCCCATGAACCGTCAGCAAACCCACAATGCATTAAAAACCAAAAAAATATCGCTGTGTATTTCAAAGATGTCAAAACTGAAGAAACATTCAGTAGCCGAGACCAGAAGCTAATGGAAACTACCAATTTGTGACAATTTTTTCGAACAAAAAATTACCACAGAGCAAATCTGCTTCTGCAACGATCGCTAACCGAGTAGAACTGATGAATGGAACAGAAATGAACACATCAAGATGACTTAACTAGCCACACAGTGTCCTGAAAAATGAAAAAAATTTGTACCACAAAAGATCGCATCAAGAACAAACACAAAAAAGACATCTTTCAGAATCATAAAAACCAATATCAAAAACTTAGTACTCCCATGAACCGTCAGCAAACCCACAATGCATTAAAAACCAAAAAAATATCGCTGTGTATTTCAAAGATGTCAAAACTGAAGAAACATTCAGTAGCCGAGACCAGAAGCTAATGGAAACTACCAATTTGTGACAATTTTTTCGAACAAAAAATTACCACAGAGCAAATCTGCTTCTGCAACGATCGCTAACCGAGTAGAACTGATGAATGGAACAGAAATGAACACATCAAGATGACTTAACTAGCCACACAGTGTCCTGAAAAATGAAACAAAATTGTACCACAAAAGATCGCATCAAGAACAAACACAAAAAAAGACATCTTTGAGAAACATAGGGACCAAAATCAAAAACTTAGTACTCTCATGAACCGTCAGCAAACTCCTAACGCATTAACATTATAACAACCCAAAAAAATGTCGCTGTATTTTTTAGTTGTCAAAACTGAAGAAACATTCAGTAGCCGAGACCAGGAGCTAGTGGAAACTACCAATTTGTGACAACTTTTTTCGAACAAAAATTACCACAAAGCAAACGCGCTCTGCAACGATCGCTAATTTAGTCGAACTGACGAATGGAACAGAAATGAACACATCAAGATGACTTAACTAGCCACACAGTGTCCTGAAAAATGAAAAAAATTTGTACCACAAAAGATCGCATCAAGAACAAACACAAAAAAGACATCTTTCAGAAACATAAAGACCAATATCAAAAACTTAGTACTCCCATGAACCGTCAGCAAACCCACAACGCATTAACATATTAGCAGACCAAAAAAATGTCGCTGTATTTTTTTGTTGTCAAAACTGAAGAAACATTCAGTAGCCGAGACCAGGAGCTAGTGGAAACTACCAATTTGTGACAAATTTTTTCGGACAAAAAAATACCACAGAGCAAATCTGCTTCTGCAACGATCGCTAATTTAGTCTAACTGACGAATGGAACAGAAATGAACACATCAAGATGACTTAACTAGCCACACAGTGTCCTGAAAAATGAAAAAAAATTGTACCACAAAAGATCGCATCAAGAACAAACACAAAAAAGACATCTTTCAGAAACATAAAGACCAATATCAAAAACTTAGTACTCCCATGAACCGTAAGCAAACCCACAACACATTAACATATTAATAACCCAAAAAAATGTCGCTGTATTTTTTGGTTGTCAAAACTGAAGAAACATTCAGTAGCCGAGACCAGAAGCTAGTGGAAACTACCAATTTGTAACGACAACTTTTTCGAACAAAAAAGTAAGACCGAGAAAATCCGCTTCCGCAATGATCGCTAACTCAGTAGAACTGATGAACAAAACACCAATGAACACGTCAAAATGACTTAATTAGCCACACAGTGTCCTGAAAAATGAAAAAAAAAATTGTACCACAAAAGATCGCATCAAGAACAAACACAAAAAACGACCTATTTCAGAAACATAAGGACCAAAATCAAAAACTTAAAACTCCCATGGAACGTCAGCAAACCCACAATGCATTAACATATTAACAACCCAAAAATAAATGTCGCGGTATTTTTTGGTTGTCAAAACTGAAGAAACATTCAGTAGCCGAGACCAGAAGCTAGTGGAAACTACCAATTTGTAACGACAACTTTTTCGGACAAAAAGTACCACCGAGAAAATCCGCTTCCACAATGATCGCTAACTTAGTAGAACTGATGAACATAACAACAATGAAAAACATCAAGATGACTTAACTAGCCACACAGTGTCCTGAAAAATGAAAAAATTTGTACCACAAAAGATCGCATCAAGAACAAACACAAAAAAAGACATCTTTCAGAAACAAAAAGACCAAAATCAAAAACTTAGTACTCCCATGAACCGTAAGCAAACCCACAACGCATTAACATATTAACAACCCAAAAAAATGTCGCTGTATTTTTTGGTTGTCAAAACTGAAGAAACATTCAGTAGCCGAGACCAGAAGCTAGTTGAAACTACCAATTTGTAACGACAACTTTTTCGGACAAAAAAGTACCACCGAGAAAATCCCCTTCCGCAATGATCGCTAACTCAGTAGAACTGATGAACAAAACAACAATGAACACGTCAAAATGACTTAATTAGCCACACAGTGTCCTGAAAAATGAAAAAAAAATTGTACCACAAAAGATCGCATCAAGAACAAACACAAAAAACGACCTATTTCAGAAACATAAAGACCAAAATCAAAAACTTAGTACTCCCATGAAACGTCAGCAAACCCACAATGCATTAACATATTAACAACCCAAAAATAAATGTCGCGGTATTTTTTGGTTGTCAAAACTGAAGAAACATTCAGTAGCCGAGACCAGAAGCTAGTGGAAACTACCAATTTGTAACGACAACTTTTTCGGACAAAAAAGTACCACCGAGAAAATCCGCTTCCACAATGATCGCTAACTTAGTAGAACTGATGAACATAACAACAATGAAAAACATCAAGATGACTTAACTAGCCACACAGTGTCCTGAAAAATGAAAAAATTTGTACCACAAAAGATCGCATCAAGAACAAACACAAAAAAGGACATCTTTCAGAAACAAAAAGACCAAAATCAAAAACTTAGTACTCCCATGAACCGTAAGCAAACCCACAACGCATTAACATATTAACAACCCAAAAAAATGTCGCTGTATTTTTTGGTTGTCAAAACTGAAGAAACATTCAGTAGCCGAGACCAGAAGCTAGTGGAAACTACCAATTTGTAACGACAACTTTTTCGGACAAAAAAGTACCACCTAGAAAATCCGCTTCCGCAATGATCGCTAACTCAGTAGAACTGATGAACATAACAACAATGAACACATCAAGATGACTTAACTAGCCACACAGTGTCCCGAAAAATGAAAAAATTTGTACCACAAAAGATCGCATCAAGAACAAACACAAAAAAAAGACATCTTTCAGAAACA
Organism: Symsagittifera roscoffensis; assembly: GCF_963678635.1. NCBI lineage: Eukaryota > Metazoa > Xenacoelomorpha > Acoela > Convolutidae > Symsagittifera > Symsagittifera roscoffensis. Next base: position 44,531,409 of record NC_087069.1, on the reverse strand, counting down.
TAAAGACCAAAATCAAAAACTTAGTACTCCCATGAACCGTCAGCAAATCCACAACGCATTAACATATTAACAACCCAAAAAAATGTCGCTGTATTTTTTGGTTGTCAAAACTGAAGAAACATTCAGTAGCCGAGACCAGAAGCTAGTGGAAACTACCAATTTGTGACAACTTTTTTCGGACAAAAAAATACCACAAAGCAAACCCGCTTCTGCAACGATCGCTAACCCAGTAGAACTGATGAATGGAACAACAATGAACACATCAAGATGATTTAACTAGCCACACAGTGTCCTGAAAAATGAAAAAAATTGTACCACAAAAGATCGCATCAAGAACAAACACAAAAAAGACATATTTCAGAAACATAAAGACCAAAAACAAAGCAATAGTACTCCTATGAACTGTCAGCAAAACCACAACGCATTAAAAATCCAAAAAATATCGCTGTGTATTTCAAAGATGTCAAAACTGAAGAAACATTCAGTAGCCAAGACCAGAAGCTAGTGGAAACTACCAATTTTTGACAACTTTTTTCTGACAAAAAATTACCACATAGCAAATCTGCTTCTGCAACAACCTCTAACCGAGTAGAATTGATGAATGGAACAACAATGAACACATCAAGATGACCTAACTAGCCACACAGTTTCCTGAAAAATAAAAAAAATTGTACCACAAAAGATCGCATCAAGAACAAACACAAAAAAAGACATATTTCAGGAGCATAAAGACCAAAATCAAAAACATAGTGTTCCCATGAACTGTCAGCAAACCCACAACGCATTAAAAACCCAAAAAAATATCGCTGTGTATTTCAAAGATGTCAAAACTGAAGAAACATTCAGTAGCCGAGACCAGAAGCTAATGGAAACTACCAATTTGTGACAATTTTTTCGGACAAAAATTTACCACAGAGCAAATCCGCTTCTGCAACGATCGCTAACCTAGTAGAACTGATGAATGGAACAACAATGGACACATCAAGATGACTTAACTAGCCACACAGTGTCCTGAAAAATGAAAAAACTTGTACCACAAAAGATCGCATCAAGAACAAACACAAAAAAAGACATCTTTCAGAAATATGAAGACCAAAATCAAAAACTTAGTACTCCCATGAACCGTCAGCAAACCCACAACGCATTAACATATTAACAACCCAAAAAAATATCGCTGTATTTTTTGGTTGTCAAAACTGAAGAAACATTCAGTAGCCGAGACCAGAAGCTAGTGGAAACTACCAATTTGTGACAACTTTTTTCGGACAAAAAAAACCACAAAGCAAACCCGCTTCTGCAACGATCGCTAACCCAGTAGAAATGATGAATGGAACAACAATGAACACATCAAGATGATTTAACTAGCCACACAGTGTCCTGAAAAATGAAAAAAATTGTACCACAAAAGATCGCATCAAGAACAAACACAAAAAAGACATATTTCAGAAACATAAAGACCAAACACAAAGCAATAGTACTCCTATGAACTGTCAGCAAAACCACAACGCATTAAAAACCCAAAAAAATATCGCTGTGTATTTCAAAGATGTCAAAACTGAAGAAACATTCAGTAGCCAAGACCAGAAGCTAGTGGAAACTACCAACTTTTGACAACTTTTTTCTGACAAAAAATTACCACATAGCAAATCTGCTTCTGCAACAATCTCTAACCGAGTAGAATTGATGAATGGAACAACAATGAACACATCAAGATGACCTAACTAGCCACACAGTGTCCTGAAAAATGAAAAAATTTGTACCACAAAAGATCGCATCAAGAACAATTACAAAAAAAGACATATTTCAGGAGCATAAAGACCAAAATAAAAAACATAGTGTTCCCATGAACTTTCAGCAAACCCACAACGCATTAAAAACCCATAAAAATATCGCTGTGTTTTTCAAAGATGTCAAAACTGAAGAAACATTCAGTAGCCGAGACCAGAAGCTAATGGAAACTACCAATTTGTGACAATTTTTTCGGACAAAAATTTACCACAGAGCAAATCCGCTTCTGCAACTATCGCTAACCTAGTAGAACTGATGATTGGAACCAAAATGGACACATCAAGATGACTTAACTAGCCACACAGTGTCCTGAAAAATGAAAAAATTTGTACCACAAAAGATCGCATCAAGAACAAACACAAAAAAAGACATCTTTCAGAAACATAAAGACCAAAATCAAAAACTTAGTACTCCCATGAACCGTAAGCAAACCCACAACACATTAACATATTAATAACCCAAAAAAATGTCGCTGTATTTTTTGGTTGTCAAAACTGAAGAAACATTCAGTAGCCGAGACCAGAAGCTAGTGGAAACTACCAATTTGTAACGACAACTTTTTCGGACAAAAAAGTACCACCGAGAAAATCCGCTTCCGCAATGATCGCTAACTCAGTAGAATTGATGAACTTAACAACAATTAACACATCAAGATGACTTAACTAGCCACACAGTGTCCTGAAAAATGAAAAAATTTGTACCACAAAAGATGGCATCAAGAACAAACACAAAAAAAAGACATCTTTCAGAAACATAAAGACCAAAATCAAAAACTTAGTACTCCCATGAACCGTCAGCAAACCCACAACGCATTAACATTATAACAACCCAAAAAAAATGTCGCTGTATTTTTTGGTTGTCAAAAATGAAGAAACATTCAGTAGCCGAGACCAGAAGCTAGTGGAAACTACCAATTTGTGACAACTTTTTTCGGACAAAAAAATACCACAAAGCAAACCCGTTTCTGCAACGATCGCTAACCCAGTAGAACTGATGAATGGAACAACAATGAACACATCAAGATAATTTAACTAGCCACACAGTGTCCTGAAAAATGAAAAAAATTGTACCACAAAAGATCGCATCAAGAACAAACACAAAAAAGACATATTTCAGAAACATAAAGACCAGAAACAAAGCAATAGTACTCCTATGAACTGTCAGCAAACCCACAACGCATTAAAAACCCAAAAAAAATATCGCTATGTATTTCAAAGATGACAAAACTGAAGAAACATTCAGTAGCCAAGACCAGAAGCTAGTGGAAACTACCAAATTGTGACAACTTTTTTCGGACAAAAAATTATCACAGAGCAAATCTGCTTCTGCAACAATCTCTAACCGAGTAGAATTGATGAATGGAACAACAATGAACACATCAAGATGACCTAACTAGCCACACAGTGTCCTGAAAAATGAAAAAATTTGTACCACAAAAGATCGCATCAAGAACAATTACAAAAAAAGACATATTTCAGGAGCATAAAGACCAAAATCAAAAACATAGTGTTCCCATGAACTTTCAGCAAACCCACAACGCATTAAAAACCCATAAAAATATCGCTGTGTATTTCAAAGATGTCAAAACTGAAGAAACATTCAGTAGCCGAGACCAGAAGCTAATGGAAACTACCAATTTGTGACAATTTTTTCGGACAAAAATATACCACATAGCAAATCCGCTTCTGCAACGATCGCTAACCTAGTAGAACTGATGATTGGAACCAAAATGGACACATCAAGATGACTTAACTAGCCACACAGTGTCCTGAAAAATGAAAAAATTTGTACCACAAAAGATCGCATCAAGAACAAACACAAAAAAAGACATCTTTCAGAAACATAAAGACCAAAATCAAAAACATAGTGTTCCCATGAACTTTCAGCAAACCCACAACGCATTAAAACCCATAAAAATATCGCTGTGTATTTCAAAGATGTCAAAACTGAAGAAACATTCAGTAGCCGAGACCAGAAGCTAATGGAAACAACCAATTTGTGACAATTTTTTCGGACAAAAATTTACCACAGAGCAAATCCGCTTCTGCAACGATCGCTAACCTAGTAGAACTGATGAATGGAACAACAATGAACACATCAAGATGATTTAACTAGCCACACAGTGTCCTGAAAAATGAAAAAAATTGTACCACAAAAGATCGCATCAAGAACAAACACAAAAAAGACATATTTCAGAAACATAAAGACCAGAAACAAAGCAATAGTACTCCTATGAACTGTCAGCAAACCCACAACGCATTAAAAACCCAAAAAAAAATATCGCTATGTATTTCAAAGATGACAAAACTGAAGAAACATTCAGTAGCCAAGACCAGAAGCTAGTGGAAACTACCAAATTGTGACAACTTTTTTCGGACAAAAAATTAACCACAGAGCAAATCTGCTTCTGCAACAATCTCTAACCGAGTAGAATTGATGAATGGAACAACAATGAACACATCAAGATGACCTAACTAGCCACACAGTGTCCTGAAAAATGAAAAAATTTGTACCACAAAAGATCGCATCAAGAACAATTACAAAAAAGACATATTTCAGGAGCATAAAGACCAAAATCAAAAACATAGTGTTCCCATGAACTTTCAGCAAACCCACAACGCATTAAAAACCCATAAAAATATCGCTGTGTATTTCAAAGATGTCAAAACTGAAGAAACATTCAGTAGCCGAGACCAGAAGCTAATGGAAACTACCAATTTGTGACAATTTTTTCGGACAAAAATTTACCACAGAGCAAATCCGCTTCTGCAACGATCGCTAACCTAGTAGAACTGATGATTGGAACCAAAATGGACACATCAAGATGACTTAACTAGCCACACAGTGTCCTGAAAAATGAAAAAATTTGTACCACAAAAGATCGCATCAAGAACAAACACAAAAAAAGACATCTTTCAGAAACATAAAGACCAAAATCAAAAACTTAGTACTCCCATGAACCGTAAGCAAACCCACAACACGTTAACATATTAATAACCCAAAAAAATGTCGCTGTATTTTTTGGTTGTCAAAACTGAAGAAACATTCAGTAGCCGAGACCAGAAGCTAGTGGAAACTACCAATTTGTAACGACAACTTTTTCGGACAAAAAAGTACCACCGAGAAAATCCGCTTCCGCAATGATCGCTAACTCAGTAGAACTGATGAACTTAACAACAATGAACACATCAAGATGACTTAACTAGCCACACAGTGTCCTGAAAAATGAAAAAATTTGTACCACAAAAGATGGCATCAAGAACAAACACAAAAAAAAGACATCTTTCAGAAACATAAAGACCAAAATCAAAAACTTAGTACTCCCATGAACCGTCAGCAAACCCAAAACGCATTAACATAATAACAACCCAAAAAAAATGTCGCTGTATTTTTTGGTTGTCAAAACTGAAGAAACATTCAGTAGCCGAGACCAGAAGCTAGTGGAAACTACCAATTTGTGACAACTTTTTTCGGACAAAAAAATACCACAAAGCAAACCCGTTTCTGCAACGATCGCTAACCCAGTAGAACTGATGAATGGAACAACAATGAACACATCAAGATGATTTAACTAGCCACACAGTGTCCTGAAAAATGAAAAAAATTGTACCACAAAAGATCGCATCAACAACAAACACAAAAAAGACATATTTCAGAAACATAAAGACCAGAAACAAAGCAATAGTACTCCTATGAACTGTCAGCAAAACCACAATGCATTAAAAACCCAAAAAAATATCGCTGTGTATTTCAAAGATGTCAAAACTGAAGAAACATTCAGTAGCCAAGACCAGAAGCTAGTGGAAACTACCAATTTTTGACAACTTTTTTCTGACAAAAAATTACCACATAGCAAATCTGCTTCTGCAACAATCTCTAACCGAGTATAATTGATGAATGGAACAACATTGAACACATCAAGATGACCTAACTAGCCACACAGTGTCCTGAAAAATGAAAAAATTTGTACCACAAAAGATCGCATCAAGAACAAACACAAAAAAGACATATTTCAGGAGCATAAAGACCAAAATCAAAAACATAGTGTTACCATGAACTGTCAGCAAACCCACAACGCATTTAAAACCCAAAAAAATATCGCTGTGTATTTCAAAGATGTCAAAACTGAATAAACATTCAGTAGCCGAGACCAGAAGCTAATGGAAACTACCAATTTGTGACAATTCTTTCGGACAAAAATTTACCACAGAGCAAATCCGCTTCTGCAACGATCGCTAACCTAGTAGAACTGATGAATGAAACAACAATGGACACATCAAGATGACTTAACTAGCCACACAGTGTCCTGAAAAATGAAAAAATTTGTACCACAAAAGATCGCATCAAGAACAAACACAAAAAAAGACATTTTTCAGAAACCTAAAGACCAAAATCAAAAACTTAGTACTCCCATGAACCGTAAGCAAACCCACAACGCATTAACATGTTAACAACCCAAAAAAATGTCGCTGTATTTTTTGGTTGTCAAAACTGAAGAAACATTCAGTAGCCGAGACCAGAAGCTAGTGGAAGCTACCAATTTGTAACGACAACTTTTTCGGACAAAAAAAGTACCACCGAGAAAATCCGCTTCCGCAATGATCGCTAACTCAGTAGAACTGATGAACTTAACAACAATGAACACATCAAGATGACTTAACTAGCCACACAGTGTCCTGAAAAAGGAAAAAAATTTGTACCACAAAAGATGGCATCAAGAACAAACACAAAAAAAGACATCTTTCAGAAACATAAAGACCAAAATCAAAAACTTAGTACTCCCATGAACCGTCAGCAAACCCAAAACGCATTAACATATTAACAACCCAAAAAAAATGTCGCTGTATTTTTTGGTTGTCAAAACTGAAGAAACATTCAGTAGCCGAGACCAGAAGCTAGTGGAAACTACCAATTTGTGACAACTTTTTTCGGACAAAAAAATACCACAAAGCAAACCCGCTTCTGCAACGATCGCTAACCCAGTAGAACTGATGAATGGAACAACAATGAACACATCAAGATGATTTAACTAGCCACACAGTGTCCTGAAAAATGAAAAAAATTGTACCACAAAAGGTCGCATCAAGAACAAACACAAAAAAGACATATTTCAGAAACATAAAGACCAAAAACAAAAAAATAGTACTCCTATGAACTGTCAGCAAAACCACAACGCATTAAAAACCCAAAAAATATCGCTGTGTATTAAAAACCCAAAAAATATCGCTGTGTATTTCAAAGATGTCAAAACTGAAGAAACATTCAGTAGCCAAGACCAGAAGCTGGTGGAAACTACCAATTTTTGACAACTTTTTTCTGACAAAAAACTACCACATAGCAAATCTGCTTCTGCAACAATCTCTAACCGAGTAGAATTGATGAATGGAACAACAATGAACACATCAAGATGACCTAACTAGCCACACAGTGTCCTGAAAAATGAAAAAAATTGTACCACAAAAGATCGCATCAAGAACAAACACAAAAAAGACATATTTCAGAAACATAAAGACCAAAAACAAAAAATAGTACTCCTATGAACTGTCAGCAAAACCACAACGCATTAAAAACCCAAAAAAATATCGCTGTGTATTTCAAAGATGTCAAAACTGAAGAAACATTCAGTAGCCGAGACCAGAAGCTAGTGGAAACTACCAATTTTTGACAACTTTTTTCTGACAAAAAACTACCACATAGCAAATCTGCTTCTGCAACAATCTCTAACCGAGTAGAATTGATGAATGGGACAACAATGAACACATCAAGATGACCTAACTAGCCACACAGTGTCCTGAAAATTGAAAAAATTTGTACCACAAAAGATCGCATCAAGAACAAACACAAAAAAGACATATTTCAGAAACATAAAGACCAAAAACAAAAAAATAGTACTCCTATGAACTGTCAGCAAACCCACAACGAATTAAAAACCCAAAAAAAATATCGCTGTGTATTTCAAAGATGTCAAAACTGAAGAAACATTCAGTAGCCGAGACCAGAAGCTAGTGGAAACTACCAAATTGTGATAATTTTTTTCGGACAAAACTTTACCACAGAGCAAATCCGCTTCTGCAACGATCGCCAACCCAGTAGAACTGATGAATGGAACAACAATGTACACATCAAGATGACTCAACTAGCCACACAGTGTCCTGAAAAATGAAAAAATTTGTACCACAAAAGATCGCATCAAGAACAAACACAAAAAAGACATATTTCAGGAGCACAAAGACCAAAATCAAAAACATAGTGTTCCCATGCAGTTTCAGCAAACCCACAACGCATTGAAAACCCAAAAAAAATATCGCTGTGTACTTCAAAGATGTCAAAACTGAAGATGCATTCAGTAGCCAAGACCAGAAGCTAGTGGATCTACCAATTTGTGACAATTTTTTTCGGACAAAAATTTACCACAGAGCAAATCCGCTTCTGCAACGATCGCTAACCCAGTAGAACTGATGAACGTAACAACAATGTACACATCATGATGACTCAACTAGCCACACAGTGTCCTGAAAAATGAAAAAATTTGTACCACAAAAGATCGCATCAAGAACGAACACAAAAAAGACATATTTCAGAAACATAAAGACCAAAAACAAAGCAATAGTACTCCTATGAACTGTCAGCAAAACCACAACGCATTAAAAACCCAAAAAAATATCGCTGTGTATTTCAAAGATGTCAAAACTGAAGAAACATTCAGTAGCCAAGACCAGAAGCTAGTGGAAACTACCAATTTTTGACAACTTTTTTCTGACAAAAAATTACCACATAGCAAATCTGCTTCTGCAACAATCTCTAACCGAGTAGAATTGATGTATGGAACAACAATGAAAACATCAAGATGACCTAACTAGCCACACAGTGTCCTGAAAAATGAAAAAATTTGTACCACAAAAGATCGCATCAAGAACAAACACAAAAAAAGACATATTTCAGGAGCATAAAGACCAAAATCAAAAACATAGTGTTCCCATGAACTGTCAGCAAACCCACAACGAATTAAAAACCCAAAAAAAATATCGCTGTGTATTTCAAAGATGTCAAAACTGAAGAAACATTCAGTAGCCGAGACCAGAAGCTAGTGGAAACTACCAAATTGTGATAATTTTTTTCGGACAAAACTTTACCACAGAGCAAATCCGCTTCTGCAACGATCGCCAACCCAGTAGAACTGATGAATGGAACAACAATGTACACATCAAGATGACTCAACTAGCCACACAGTGTCCTGAAAAATGAAAAAATTTGTACCACAAAAGATCGCATCAAGAACAAACACAAAAAAGACATATTTCAGGAGCACAAAGACCAAAATCAAAAACATAGTGTTCCCATGCAGTTTCAGCAAACCCACAACGCATTGAAAACCCAAAAAAAATATCGCTGTGTACTTCAAAGATGTCAAAACTGAAGATGCATTCAGTAGCCAAGACCAGAAGCTAGTGGATCTACCAATTTGTGACAATTTTTTTCGGACAAAAATTTACCACAGAGCAAATCCGCTTCTGCAACGATCGCTAACCCAGTAGAACTGATGAACGTAACAACAATGTACACATCATGATGACTCAACTAGCCACACAGTGTCCTGAAAAATGAAAAAATTTGTACCACAAAAGATCGCATCAAGAACGAACACAAAAAAGACATATTTCAGAAACATAAAGACCAAAAACAAAGCAATAGTACTCCTATGAACTGTCAGCAAAACCACAACGCATTAAAAACCCAAAAAAATATCGCTGTGTATTTCAAAGATGTCAAAACTGAAGAAACATTCAGTAGCCAAGACCAGAAGCTAGTGGAAACTACCAATTTTTGACAACTTTTTTCTGACAAAAAATTACCACATAGCAAATCTGCTTCTGCAACAATCTCTAACCGAGTAGAATTGATGTATGGAACAACAATGAAAACATCAAGATGACCTAACTAGCCACACAGTGTCCTGAAAAATGAAAAAATTTGTACCACAAAAGATCGCATCAAGAACAAACACAAAAAAAGACATATTTCAGGAGCATAAAGACCAAAATCAAAAACATAGTGTTCCCATGAACTGTCAGCAAACCCACAACGCATTAAAAACCCAAAAATATATCGCTGTGTATTTCAAAGATGTCAAAACTAAAGAAACATTCAGTAGCCGAGACCAGAAGCTAATGGAAACTACCAATTTGTGACAATTTTTTCGGACAAAAATTTACCACAGAGCAAATCCGCTTCTGCAACGATCGCTAACCTAGTAGGACTGATGAATGGAACAACAATGTACACATCAAGATGACTCAACTAGCCACACAGTGTCCTGAAAAATGAAAAAATTTGTACCACGAAAGATCGCATCAAGAACAAACACAAAAAAGACATATTTCAGAAGCATAAAGACCAAAATCAAAAACATAGTGTTCCCATGAACTGTCAGCAAACCCACAACGCATTCAAAACCCCAAAAAATATCGCTGTGTATTTCAAAGATGTCAAAACTGAAGAAACCTTCAGTAGCCAAGACCAGAAGCTAGTGGAAACTACCAATTTGTGACACCTTTTTTGGACAAAAAATTACCACAGGGCAAATCCGCTTCTGCAACGATCGCTAACCCAGTAGAACTGATGAACGTAACAACAATGTACACATCAAGATGACTCAACTAGCCACACAGTGTCCTGAAAAATGAAAAAATTTGTACCACGAAAGATCGCATCAAGAACAAACACAAAAAAGACATATTTCAGAAGCATAAAGACCAAAATCAAAAACATAGTGTTCCCATGAACTGTCACCAAACCCACAATGCATTAAAAACCCCAAAAAATATCGCTGTGTATTTCAAAGATGTCAAAACTGAAGAAACATTCAGTAGCCAAGACCAGAAGCTAGTGGAAACTACCAATTTGTGACACCTTTTTTGGACAAAAAATTACCACAGAGCAAATCCGCTTCTGCAACGATCGCTAACCCAGTAGAACTGATGAATGTAACAACAATGTACACATCATGATGACTCAACTAGCCACACAGTGTCCTGAAAGATGAAAAAATTTGTACCACAAAAGATCGCATCAAGAACAAACACAAAAAAGACATATTTCAGAATCATAAAGACTAAAATCAAAAACACAGTACTCCCATGAACTGTCAGCAAACCCACAACGCATTAAAAACCCAAAAAAATATCGCTGTGTATTTCAAAGATGTCAAAACTGAAGAAACATTCAGTAGTCAAAACCAGAAGCTAGTGGAAACTACCAAATTGTGATAATTTTTTTCGGACAAAAAAATACCACAGAGCAAATCCGCTTCTGCAACGATCGCCACCCCAGTAGAAATGAAGAATGGAACAACAATGTCCACATCAAGATGACTCAACTAGCCACACAGTGTCCTGAAAAATGAAAAAAATTTGTACCACAAAAGACCGCATCAAGATCAAACACAAAAAAGACATATTTCAGAAGCATAAAGACCAAAATCAAAAACATAGTGTTCCCATGAACTGTCAGCAAACATACAACGCATTAAAAAACCAAAAAAATATCGCTGTGTATTTCAAAGATGTCAAAACTGAAGAAACATTCAGTAGCCAAGACCAGAAGCTAGTGGAAACTACCAATTTGTGACACCTTTTTTGGACAAAAAATTACCACAGAGCAAATCCGCTTCTGCAACGATCGCTAACCCAGTAGAACTGATGAACGTAACAACAATGTACACATCATGATGACTCAACTAGCCACACAGTGTCCTGAACGATGAAAAAAATTGTACCACAAAAGATCGCATCAAGAACAAACACAAAAAAGACATATTTCAGAATCATAAAGACCAAAATCAAAAACACAGTACTCCCATGAACTGTCAGCAAACCCACAACGCATTAAAAACCCATAAAAATATCGCTGTGTATTTCAAAGATGTCAAAACTGAAGAAACATTCGGTAGCCAAGACCAGAAGCTAGTGGAAACTACCAATTTGTGACAACTTTTTTTCGGACAAAAAATTACCACAGAGCAAATCCGCGTCTGCAACGATCGCTAACCCAGTAGATCGGATGAATGGAACAATATTGAACACATCAAGATGTCCTAACTAGCCACACAGTGTCCTGAAAAATGAAAAAAAATTGTACCACAAAAGATCGCATCAAGAACAAACACAAAAAAGACATATTTCCGAAACATAAAGACCAAAATCAAAAACTTAGTACTCCCATGAACTACCAGCAAACCTACAACGCATTGATAACCCAAAACACCGTCGCTGTGTATTTCAAAGATGTCAAAACTGAAGAAACATTTCGTAGCCAAGACCAGAAGCTAGTGGAAACTACCAATTTGTGACAATTTTTGTCCGACAAAAAATTACCACAGAGCAAATCCGCGTCTGCAACGATCGCTAACCCAGTAGATCGGATGAATGGAACAATATTGAACACATCAAGATGTCCTAACTAGCCACACAGTGTCCTGAAAAATGAAAAAAATTATACCACAAAAGATCGCATCAAGAACAAACACAAAAAAGACATATTTCCGAAACATAAAGACCAAAATCAAAAACTTAGTACTCCCATGAACTACCAGCAAACCTTCAACGCATTGATAACCCAAAACACCGTCGCTGTGTATTTCAAAGATGTCAAAACTGAAGAAACATTCAGTAGCCAAGACCAGAAGCTACAGGAAACTACCAATTTGTGACAATTTTTGTCGGACAAAAAATTACCACAGAGCAAATCCGCTTCTGCAACGATCGCTAACCTAGTAGAACTGATGAATGGAACAACAATGGATACATCAAGATGACTTAACTAGCCACACAGTGTCCTGAAAAATGAAAAAATTTGTACCACAAAAGATCGCATCAAGAACAAACACAAAAAAGACATATTTCAGAAGTATAAAGACCAAAATCAAAAACATAGTACTCCAATGAACTGTCAGCAAACCCATAGCGCGTTAACAAACCAAAAAAATATCGCTGTGTATTTCAAACATGTCAAAACTGAAGAAACATTCAGTAGCCAAGACCAGAAGCTAGTGGAATCTACCAATTTGTGACAACTTTTTTCGGACAAAAAATTACCACAGAGCAAATCCGCTTCTGCAACAATCGCTATCCCAGTAAATCGGATGAATGGAACAACAATGAACACATAAAGATGTCTTAACTAGCTACACAGTGTCCTGAAAAATGAAAAAAATTGTACCACAAAAGATCGCATCAAGAACAAACACACAAAAGACATATTTCAGAAACATAAAGACCAAAATCAAAAACTTAGTACTCCCATGAACCGTCAGCAAACCTACAACGCATTGAGAACCCAAAAAAAACTCGCTGTGTATTTCAAAGATGTCAAAACTGAAGAAACATTCAGTAGCCAAGACCAGTAGCTAGTGGAAACTACCAATTTGTGACAATTTTCTTCGGACAAAAAATCACCACAGCACAAATCCGCTTCTGCAACGATCGCTAATCCAAAAGAATTGATGATTGGAACAACAATGAACTCATCAAGACTTCTTAACTAGCCACACACTGTCCTGGAAAATGAAAAAATTTGTACCACAAAAAATCGCATCAAGGATGAACACAAAAAAGACATATTTCAGAAACGCAAATACCAAAATCCAAAACCCAGAAGTCCCATGAACAATCAGCATACCCACAACGCATTAACAAACCAAAAAAACAGCGCTGCGTATTTCAAAGATGTCAAAACTGAAGAAACACTCAGTAGCCGAGACCAGAAGCTAGTGGAAACTACCAATTTGTGACAACTTTTTTCGGACAAAAAATTACCACAAAGCAAACGCGCTCTGCAACGATCGCTAACCCAGTAGAACTGATGATAGGAACAACAATGAACACATTAAGATGACTTAACTAGCCACACAGTGTCTTGAAAAATGAAAAAAAATTTGTACCACAAAAGATCGCATCAAGAACAAACACAAAAAAGACATATTTCAGAAACATAAAGACCAAAATCAAAAACATAGTACTCCCATGAACCGTCAGCAAACTCTTAACGCATTAACATGTTAACAACCCAAAAAAAATGTCGCTTTATTTTTTCGTTGTCAAAACTGAAGAAACATTCAGTAGCCGAGACCAGAAGCTAGTGGAAACTACCAATTTGTGACAACTTTTTTCGGACAAAAAAATACCACAGAGCGAATCCGCTTCTGCAACGATCGCTAACCCAGTAGATCGGATGAATGGAACAACAATGATAACATCAAGATGTCTTAACTGGCCACACAGTGTCCTGAAAAATAAAAACAGTTGTACCACAAAAGATCGCATCAAGAACAACCACACAAAAGACATATTTCAGAAACATAAAGTCCAAAATCAAAAACTTAGTACTCCCATGATTTGTCAGCAAACCTACAACACATTGATAACCCAAACAAATTGTCGCTGTGTATTTCAAAGATGTCAAAACTGAAGAAACATTCAGTAGTCGAGACCAGAAGCTAGTGGAAACTACCAATTTGTAACGACAACTTTTTTCGGACAAAAAAAACCACAGCGCAAATCCACTTCTGCAACGATCGCTAAAATAATAGAATTGAGGATTGGAACAACAATCAACACATCAAAATTTCTTAACTAGCCACACACTGTCCTCAAAAATGAAAAAAAAAATTGTACCACAAAAAATCGCATCAAGTCTGAACACAAAAAAGACATATTTCAGAAACATAAAGACCAAAATCAAAAACATAGTACTCCCATGATTTGTCAGCAAACTTACAACGCTTTGATAACCCAAAAAAATTGTCGCTGTGTATTTCAAAGATGTCAAAACTGAAGAAATTTTCAGTAGCCAAGACCAGAAGCTAGTGGAAACTACCAATTTGTGACAATTTTCTTCGGACAAAAAATCACCACAGAGCAAATCCGCTTCTGCAACGATCGCTAACCCAGTACATCGGACGAATGGAAGACCAATGAACAAATCAAGATGTCTTAACTGGCCACACAGTGTCCTGAAAAATAAAAAAAATGTGTACCACAAAAGATCGCATCAAGAACAAACACACAAAAGACATATTTCAGAAACATAAAGACCAAAATCAAAAACATAGTACTCCCATGAACTGTCAGCAAACCCACAACAAACTAATGACCCAAAAAAAATCGCGGTGTATTTCAAACAATTCAAAACTGAAGAAACATTCAGTAGCCAAGACCAGAAGCTAGTGGAAACTACCAATTTGTGACAACTTTTTTCGGACAAAAAAATACCACAGAGCAAATCCGCTTCTGCAACGATCGCTAACCCAGTAGATCGGATGAATGGAATATCAATGATAACATCAAGATGTCTTAACTGGCCACACAGTGTCCTGATAAATAAAAACAGTTGTACCACAAAAGATCGCATCAAGAACAACCACACAAAAGACATATTTCAGAAACATAAAGTCCAAAATCAAAAACTTAGTACTCCGATGATTTGTCAGCAAACCTACAACACATTGATAACCCAAAAAAATTGTCGCTGTGTATTTCAAAGATGTCAAAACTGAAGAAACATTCAGTAGTCGAGACCAGAAGCTAGTTGAAACTACCAATTTGTAACGACAACTTTTTTCGGAAAAAAAAACCACAGCGCAGATCCACTTCTGCAACGATCGCTAAAATAATAGAATTGAGGATTGGAACAACAATCAACACATCAAAATTTCTTAACTAGCCACACACTGTCCTCAAAAATGAAAAAAAAATTGTACCACAAAAAATCGCATCAAGTCTGAACACAAAAAAGACATATTTCAGAAACATAAAGACCAAAATCAAAAACATAGTACTCCCATGATTTGTCAGCAAACTTACAACGCTTTGATAACCCAAAAAAAATTGTCGCTGTGTATTTCAAAGATGTCAAAACTGAAGAAATATTCAGTAGCCAAGACCAGAAGCTAGTGGAAACTACCAATTTGTGACAATTTTCTTCGGACAAAAAATCACCACAGCACAAATCCGCTTCGGCAACGACCGCTAACCCAGTAGAATTGATAATTGGAACAACAATCAACTCATCAAGACTTCTTAACTAGCCACACACTGTCCTGGAAAATGAAAAAATTTGTACCACAAAAAATCGCATCAAGGATGAACACAAAAAAAACATATATCAGAAATGCAAATACCAAAATCCAAAACCCAGAAGTCCCATGAAGAGCCAGCATACCCACAACGCATTAACAAACCAAAAAAGCAGCGCTGCGTATTACAAAGATGTCAAAACAGAAGAAACATTCAGTAGCCGAGACCAGAAGCTAGTGGAAACTACCAATTTGTAACGACAACTTTTTTGGGACAAAAAATTACCACAGAGCAAATCTGCTTCTGCAACAATCGCTAACCCAGCAGATCGGATGAATGGAACAACAATGATAACATCAAGATGTCTTAACTGGCCACACAGTGTCCTGAAAAATAAAAACAGTTGTACCACAAAAGATCGCATCAAGAACAAACACACAAAAGACATATTTCAGAAACATAAAGACCAAAATCAAAAACTTAGTACTCCCATGATTTGTCAGCAAACCTACAACACATTGATAACCCAAAAAAATTGTCGCTGTGTATTTCAAAGATGTCAAAACTGAAGAAACATTCAGTAGTTGAGACCAGAAGCTGGTGGAAACTACCAATTTGTAACGACTACTTTTTTCGGACAAAAAAAACCACAGCTCAAATCAACTTCTGCAACGATCGCTAAAATAATAGAATTGAGGATTGGAACAACAATGAACACATCAAAATTTCTTAACTAGCCACACACTGTCCTCAAAAATGAAAAAAAATTGTACCACAAAAAATCGCATCAAGTCTGAACACAAAAAAGACATATTTCAGAAACATAAAGACCAAAATCAAAAAAAAACTTAGTACTCCCATGATTTGTCAGCAAACTTACAACGCATTGATAACCCAAACAAATTGTCGCTGTGTATTTCAAAGATGTCAAAACTGAAGAAATATTCAGTAGCCAAGACCAGAAGCTAGTGGAAACTACCAATTTGTGACAATTTTCTTCGGACAAAAAATCACCACAGCACAAATCCGCTTCGGCAACGACCGCTAACCCAGTAGAATTGATAATTGGAACAACAATGAACTCATCAAGACTTCTTAACTAGCCACACACTGTCCTGGAAAATGAAAAAATTTGTACCACAAAAAATCGCATCAAGGATGAACACAAAAAAAACATATATCAGAAACGCAAATACCAAAATCCAAAACCCAGAAGTCCCATGAATAGCCAGCATACCCACAACGCAATAACAAACCAAAAAAGCAGCGCTCTGTATTTCAAAGATGTCAAAACTGAAGAAACATTCAGTAGCCGAGACCAGAAGCTAGTGGAAACTACCAATTTGTAACGACAACTTTTTTCGGACAAAAAATTACCACAGAGCAAATCTGCTTCTGCAACGATCGCTAACCCAGTAGATCGGATGAATGGAACAACAATGAACACATCAAGATGTCTGAACTGGCCACACAGTGTCCTGAAATATAAAAAAATTTGTACCACAAAAGATCGCATCAAGAACAAACACACAAAAGACATATTTCAGAAACATAAAAACCAAAATCAAAAACTTAGTACTCCCATGAACTTTCAGCAAACCCACAACAAATTAACAACCCAAAAAAAATCGCTGTGTATTTCAAACATGTCAAAACTGAAGAAACATTCAGTAGCCAAGACCAGACGCTAGTGGAAACTACCAATTTGTGACAACTTTTTTCGGAAAAAAATTACCACAGTGCAAATCCGCTTCTGCAACGATCGCTAACCCAGTAGATCGGATGAATGGAACAACAATGAACACATCAAGATGTCTTAACTGGCCACACAGTGTCCTGAAATATAAAAAAAATTTGTACCACAAAAGATCGCATCAAGAAAAAACACACAAAAGACATATTTCAGAAACATATAGACCAAAATCAAAAACTTAGAACTCTCATGAACTGTCACTAAACCCACAACAAATTAACAACCCAAAAAAAATCACTGTGTATTTCAAACATGTCAAAACTGAAGAAACATTCAGTAGCCAAGACCAGAAGCTAGTGGAAACTACCAATTTGTGACAAAATTTTTTCGGACAAAAAAATACCACAGAGCAAATCCGCTACTGCAACGATCGCTAACCTAGTAGATCGGATGAATGGAACAACAATGAACACATCAAGTTGTCTTAACTAGCCACACAGTGTCCTGAAAAATGAAAAAGATTGTACCACAAAAGATCGCATCAAGAACAAACACACAAAAGACATATTTCAGAAACATAAAGACCAAAATCCAAAACGTAGTACTCCCATGATTTGTCAGCAAAACTACAACGCATTGATAACCCAAAAAATTGTCGCTGTGTATTTCAAAAATGTCAAAACTGAAGAAATATTCAGTAGCCAAGACCAGAAGCTACTGGAAACTACCAATTTGTGACAACTTTCTTCGGACAAAAAGTCACCACAGCACAAATCCGCTTCTGCAACGATCGCTTATCCAGTAGAATTGCTGATTGGAACAACAATGAACTCATCAAGACTTCTTAACTTGCCACACACTGTCCTGGAAGATGAAAAAAATTGTACCACAAAAAATCGCATCGAGGATGAACACAAAAAAGACATATTTCAGAAACGCAAATACCAAAATCCAAAACCCAGAAGTCCCATGAACATTCAACATACCCACAACGCATTGCCAAAACAAAAAAGCAGCGCAGCGTATTTCAAAGATGTCAAAACTGAAGAAACATTCAGTAGCCGAGACCAGAAGCTAGTGGAAACTACCAATTTGTAACGACAACTTTTTTCGGACAAAAAATACCACAGCGCAAATCCACTTCTGCAACGATCGCTAAACCAATAGAATTGAGGAATGGAACAACAATGAACACATCAAGATTTCTTAACTAGCCACACACTGTCCTCAAAAATGAAAAAAAAAATTGTACCACAAAAAATCGCATTAAGGCTGAACACAAAAAAGACATATTTCAGACACATAAAAAGCAAAATCCAAAGCTCGGAAATCCCATGAACAATCAACATACTCACAACGCATTAACAAACGAAAAAAAGCAGCGCTGCGTATTTCAAAGATGTCAAAAATGAAGAAGCACTCAGTAACAAAGACCAGAAGCTAGTGGAAACTACCAATTTGTGACGACAACTTTTTTCGGACAAAAAAATACCACAGAGCAAATCCGCTTCTGCAAGGATCGCTAACCCAGTAGAACTGATGAATGGAACAACAATGAACACATCAAGATGTCTTAACTAGCCACACAGTGTCCTGAAAAAGGAAAAATTTTGTACCACAAAAGATCGCATCAAGAACAAACACAAAAAAAGACATGTTCCAGAATCATAGAGACCAAAATCCAAAACCCAGAAATCCCATGAACAATCAGCATACCCACAACGCATTAACAAACGAAAAAAAAGCAGCGCTGCATATTTCAAAGATGTCAAAAATGAAGAAGCATTCAGTAACCAAGACCAGAAGCTAGTGGAAACTACCAATTTGTGACGACAACTTTTTTCGGACAAAAAAATACCACAGAGCAAATCCGCTACTGCAACGATCGCTAACCTAGTAGATCGGATGAATGGAACAACAATGAACACATCAAGTTGTCTTAACTAGCCACACAGTGTCCTGAAAAATGAAAAAGATTGTACCACAAAAGATCGCATCAAGAACAAACACACAAAAGACATATTTCAGAAACATAAAGACCAAAATCCAAAACGTAGTACTCCCATGATTTGTCAGCAAAACTACAACGCATTGATAACCCAAAAAATTGTCGCTGTGTATTTCAAAAATGTCAAAACTGAAGAAATATTCAGTAGCCAAGACCAGAAGCTACTGGAAACTACCAATTTGTGACAACTTTCTTCGGACAAAAAGTCACCACAGCACAAATCCGCTTCTGCAACGATCGCTTATCCAGTAGAATTGCTGATTGGAACAACAATGAACTCATCAAGACTTCTTAACTTGCCACACACTGTCCTGGAAGATGAAAAAAATTGTACCACAAAAAATCGCATCGAGGATGAACACAAAAAAGACATATTTCAGAAACGCAAATACCAAAATCCAAAACCCAGAAGTCCCATGAACATTCAACATACCCACAACGCATTGCCAAAACAAAAAAGCAGCGCAGCGTATTTCAAAGATGTCAAAACTGAAGAAACATTCAGTAGCCGAGACCAGAAGCTAGTGGAAACTACCAATTTGTAACGACAACTTTTTTCGGACAAAAAATACCACAGCGCAAATCCACTTCTGCAACGATCGCTAAACCAATAGAATTGAGGAATGGAACAACAATGAACACATCAAGATTTCTTAACTAGCCACACACTGTCCTCAAAAATGAAAAAAAAAATTGTACCACAAAAAATCGCATTAAGGCTGAACACAAAAAAGACATATTTCAGACACATAAAAAGCAAAATCCAAAGCTCGGAAATCCCATGAACAATCAACATACTCACAACGCATTAACAAACGAAAAAAAGCAGCGCTGCGTATTTCAAAGATGTCAAAAATGAAGAAGCACTCAGTAACAAAGACCAGAAGCTAGTGGAAACTACCAATTTGTGACGACAACTTTTTTCGGACAAAAAAATACCACAGAGCAAATCCGCTTCTGCAAGGATCGCTAACCCAGTAGAACTGATGAATGGAACAACAATGAACACATCAAGATGTCTTAACTAGCCACACAGTGTCCTGAAAAAGGAAAAAAAATTGTACCACAAAAGATCGCATCAAGAACAAACACAAAAAAAGACATGTTCCAGAATCATAGAGACCAAAATCCAAAACCCAGAAATCCCATGAACAATCAGCATACCCACAACGCATTAACAAACGAAAAAAAAGCAGCGCTGCATATTTCAAAGATGTCAAAAATGAAGAAGCATTCAGTAACCAAGACCAGAAGCTAGTGGAAACTACCAATTTGTGACGACAACTTTTTTCGGACAAAAAAATACCACAGAGCAAATCCGCTCCTGCAAGGATCGCTAACCCAGTAGAACTGATGAATGGAACAACAATGAACACATCAAGATGTCTTAACTAGCCACACAATGTCCTGAAATAGAAAACAATTTGTACCACAAAAGATCGCATCAAGAACAAACACAATAAAAGACATATTCCAGAATCATAGAGACCAAAATCCAAAACCCAGAAATCCCATGAACAATCAGCATACCCACAACGCATTAACAAACGAAAAAAAGCAGCGCTGCGTATTTCAAAGATGTCAAAAATGAAGAAGCTTTCAGTAGCCGAGACCAGAAGCTAGTGGAAACTACCAATTTGTAACGACAACTTTTTTTCGGACAAAAAATCATCACAGCGCAAATCCATTTCTGCAACGATCGCTAAACTAGTAGAACTGATGAATGGAACAACAATGAACACATCAAGATGTCTTAACTAGCCACACAGTGTCCTGAAAAAGGAAAAAAATTTGTACCACAAAAGATCGCATCAAGAACAAACACAAAAAAAGACATATTCCAGAATCATAGAGACCAAAATCCAAAACCCAGAAATCCCATGAACAATCAGCATACCCACAACGCATTAACAAACGAAAAAAAGCAGCGCTGCGTATTTCAAAGATGTCAAAAATGAAGAAGCATTCAGTAACCAAGACCAGAAGCTAGTGGAAACTACCAATTTGTGACGACATTTTTTTCGGACAAAAAAATACCACAGAGCAAATCCGCTTCTGCAAGGATCGCTAACCCAGTAGAACTGATGAATGGAACAACAATGAACACATCAAGATGTCTTAACTAGCCACATAGTGTCCTGAAATAGAAAACAATTTGTACCACAAAAGATCGCATCAAGAACAAACACAATAAAAGACAAATTTCAGAATCATAGAGACCAAAATCCAAAATCCAGAAATCAAATGAACAATCAGCATGCCCACAACGCATTAACAAACAAAAAAAGCAGCGCTGCCTATTTCAAAGATGTTAAAACTGAAGAAGCATTCAGTAACCAAGACCAGAAGCTAGTGGAAACTACCAATTTGTGACGACAATTTTTCGGACAAAAAATCACCACAGCGCAAATCCATTTCTGCAACGATCGCTAAACTAGTAGAACTGATGAATGGAACAACAATGAACACATCAAGATGTCTTAACTAGCCACACAGTGTCCTGAAAAAGGAAAAAAATTTGTACCACAAAAGATCGCATCAAGAACAAACACAAAAAAAGACATATTCCAGAATCATAGAGACCAAAATCCAAAACCCAGAAATCCCATGAACAATCAGCATACCCACAACGCATTAACAAACGAAAAAAAGCAGCGCTGCGTATTTCAAAGATGTCAAAATGAAGAAGCATTCAGTAACCAAGACCAGAAGCTAGTGGAAACTACCAATTTGTGACGACATTTTTTTTTCGGACAAAAAAATACCACAGAGCAAATCCGCTTCTGCAAGGATCGCTAACCCAGTAGAACTGATGAATGGAACAACAATGAACACATCAAGATGTCTTAACTAGCCACACAGTGTCCTGAAATAGAAAGCAATTTGTACCACAAAAGATCGCATCAAGAACAAACACAATAAAAGACAAATTTCAGAATCATAGAGACCAAAATCATTAATCCAGAAATCCAATGAACAATCAGCATGCCCACAACGCATTAACAAACAAAAAAAGCAGCGCTGCGTATTTCAAAGATGTTAAAACTGAATAAGCATTCAGTAACCAAGACCAGAAGCTAGTGGAAACTACCAATTTGTGACGACAATTTTTCGGACAAAAAATCACCACAGCGCAAATCCACTTCTGCAACGATCTTCAAACCAGTAGAATTGATGATTGGGACAACAACGAACACATCAAGATTTCTTAACTAGCCACACAGTGTCCTGAAATAGAAAACAATTTGTACCACAAAAGATCGCATCAAGAACAAACACAATAAAAGACAAATTTCAGTTCATAGAGACCAAAATCCAAAATCCAGAAATCCAATGAACAATCAGCATGCCCACAACGCATTAATAAACAAAAAAGCAGCGCTGCGTATTTCAAAGATGTCAAAAATGAAGAAGCATTCAGTAACCAAGACCAGAAGCTAGTGGAAACTACCAATTTGTGACGACAACTTTTATCGGACAAAAAAATACTACAGAGCAAATCCGCTCCTGCAACGATCGCTAACCCAGTAGAACTGATGAATGGAACAACAATGAACACATCAAGACGTCTTAACTAGCCACACAGTGTCCTGAAAAAGGAAAAAAAATTGTACCACAAAAGATCGCATCAAGAACAAACACAAAAAAAAGACATATTCCAGAATCATAGAGACCAAAATCCAAAACCCAGAAATCCCATGAACAATCAGCATGCCCACAACGCATTAACAAACAAAAAAAGCAGCGCTGCGTATTTCAAAGATGTTAAAACTGAAGAAGCATTCAGTAACCAAGACCAGAAGCTAGTGGAAACTACCAATTTGTGACGACAATTTTTCGGACAAAAAATCACCACAGCGCAAATCCACTTCTGCAACGATCTTCAAACCAGTAGAATTGATGATTGGGACAACAACGAACACATCAAGATTTCTTAACTAGCCACACACTGTCCTCAAAAAAAAACTGTACCACAAAAATCGCATCAAGGCTGAACACAAACAAAGATATATTTCAGAAACATAAAGGACAAAATCAAACACATTGTACTCCCATGAATTGTCAGCATACCCACAAAGCATTAACAAATCAAAGCAGCGCTGCGTATTTCAAAGATGTCAAAACTGAAGAAGCATTCAGTAACCAAGACCAGAAGCTAGTGGAAACTACCAATTTGTGACGACAACTTTTTTCGGACAAAAAATACCACGGAGCAAATCCGTTTCTGCAACGATCGCTAACCCAGTAGAACTGATGAATGGACCAACAATGAACACATCAAGATGTCTTAACTAGCCACACAGTGTCCTGAAAAAGGAAAAATTTTGTACCACAAAAGATCGCATCAAGAACAAACACAAAAAAAGACATCTTTCAGAATCATAGAGACCAAAATCCAAAACCCAGAAGTCCCATGAACAGTCAACATACCCACAACGCATTAACAAACAAAATAGCAGCGCTGCGTATTTCAAAGATGTTAAAACTGAAGAAGCATTCAGTAACCAAGACCAGAAGCTAGTGGAAACTACCAATTTGTGACGACAACTTTTTTTGAACAAAAAATCACCACAGAGCAGATCCGCTTCTACAACGATCGCTAACCCAGTAGAACTGATGAATGGAACAACAATGAACACATCAAAATGACTTAACTAGCCACACAGTGTCCTGAAAAATGAAAAAATTTGTACCACAGAAGATCTCATCAAGAACAAACACAAAAAAAGACATCTTTCAGAATCATAGAGACCAAAACCCAAAACCCAGAAATCCCATGAACAGTCAGCATACTCACAACGCATTAACAAACGAAAAAAGCAGTTCTGCGTATTTCAAAGATGTCAAAAATTAAGAAACATTCAGTAACCAAGACCAGAAGCTAGTGGAATCTACCAATTTGTGACGACAACTTTTTTCGGACAAAAAATCACCACAGGGCAAATCCACTTCTGCAAAAATCGCTAAACCAGTAGAATTGAGGATTGGGACAACAACGAACACATCAAAATTTCTTAACTAGCCGCACACTGTCCTCAAAAATGAAAAAAAAATTGTACCACAAAAATCGCATCAAGGCTGATTACATAAAAAGATATATTTCAGAAACATAAAGAACAAAATCAAAAACATTGTACTCCCATGAGTTTTCAGCTTACCCACAACGCATTAACAAACCAAAGAAGCAGCACTATGTAATTCAAAGATGTCAAAACTGAAGAAGCATTCAGTAACCAAAACCAGAAGCCAGTGGAAACTACCAATTTGTGACGACAACTTTTTTCGAACAAATCGCTAACGATCGCAACCCAGTAGAACTGATGAATGGAACAGCAATGAACACATCAAGATGACTTAACTAGCCACACAGTGTCCTGAAAAATGAAAAAATTTGTACCACAAAAGATCGCATCAAGAACAAACACAAAGAAAGACATATTTCAGAAACATAAATACCAAAATCCAAAACCCATAATTCCCAAGAACAGTCAGCATACCCACAACGCATTAACAAACCAAAGCAGCGCTGCGTAGTTCAAAGATGTCAAAACTGAAGAGGCATTCAGTAACCAAGACCAGAAGCTAGTGGAAACTACCAATTTGTGACGACAAGTTTTTTCGGACAAAAAATCATCACAGCGCAAATCCAGTTCTGCAACGATCGCTAAACCAGTAGAATTGAGGATTGGGACAACAACGAACACATCAAGATTTCTTAACTAGCCACACACTGTCCTCAAAAATGAAAAAAAAATTGTACCACAAAAGTCGCATCAAGGCTGATTACATAAAAAGATATATTTCAGAAACACAAAGAACAAAATCAAAAACATTGTACTCCCATGAATTTTCAGCTTACCCACAACGCATTAACAATCCAAAGAAGCAGCGCTATGTATTTCAACGATGTCAAAACTGAAGAAGCACTCAGTAACCAAGACCAGAAGCTAGTGGAAACAACCAATTTGTGATGACATCTTTTTTCGAACAAATAAATACCACACAGCAAGTCCGCTTCTGCAAAGATCGCTAACCCAGTAGAATTGATGAATGGTACAACAATGAACAAATCAAGATGACTTAACTAGCCACACAGTGTCCTGAAAAATGAAAAAATTTGTACCACAAAAGATAGCATCAAGAACAAACACAAAAAAAAGACATATTTCAGAAACATAAATACCAAAATGCAAAACCCAGAAGTCCCAAGAACAGTCAGCATACCCACAACGCATTAACAAACCAAAGCAGCGCTGCGTATTTCATAGATGTCAAAACTGAAGAAGCATTCAGTAACCAAGACCAGAAGCTAGTGGAAACTACCAATTTGTGACGACAACTTTTTTCGGACAAAAAATCATCACAGCGCAAATCCATTTCTGCAACGATCGCTAAACTAGTAGAATTGAGGATTGGGACAACAATGAACACATCAAGCTTTCTTAACTAGCCACACACTGTCCTCAAAAATGAAAAAAAATTGTAGCACAAAAATCGCATCAAGGCTGATTACATAAAAAGATATATTTCAGAAACATAAAGAACAAATCAAAAAAATTATACTCCCATGAATTTTCAGCTTACCCACAACGCATTAACAATCCAAAGAAGCAGCGCTATGTATTTCAACGATGTCAAAACTGAAGAAGCACTCAGTAACCAAGACCAGAAGCTAGTGGAAACTACCGATTTGTGACGACATCTTTTTTCGAACAAAAAAATACCACACAGCAAGTCCGCTTCTGCAAAGATCGCTAACCCAGTAGAATTGATGAATGGTACAATAATGAACACATCAATATGACTTAACTAGCCACACAGTGTCCTGAAAAATGAAAAAATTTGTACCACAAAAGATAGCATCAAGAACAAACACAAAAAAAGACATATTTCAGAAACATAAATACCAAAATCCAAAACCCAGAAGTCCCAAGAACAGTCAGCATACCCACAACGCATTAACAAACCAAAGCAGCGCTGCGTATTTCATAGATGTCAAAACTGAAGAAGCATTCAGTAACCAAGACCAGAAGCTAGTGGAAACTACCAATTTGTGACGACAACTTTTTCGGACAAAAAATCATCACAGCGCAAATGCATTTCTGCAACGATCGCTAAACTAGTAGAATTGACGATTGGGACAACAATGATCACATCAAGATTTCTTAACTAGCCACACACTGTCCTCAAAAATGAAAAAAAAAATGTAGCACAAAAATCGCATCAAGACTGATTACATAAAAAGATATATTTCAGAAACATAAAGAACAAATCAAAAAAATTATACTCCCACGAATTGTCAGCTTACCCACATTAACAATCCAAAAAAGCAGCGCTATGTATTTCAAAGATGTCAAAACTGAGAAAGCATTCAGTAACCAAGACCAGAAGCTAGTGGAAACTACCAATTTGTGACAACTTTTTTCGGACAAAAAAACACCACAGAGCAAATCCGCTTCTGCAACGATCGCTAACCCAGTAGAATCGATGAATGGAACAACAATGAACACATCAAGATGACTTAACTAGCCTCACATTGTCCTGAAAAAAGAAAAAATTTGTACCACATAAGATCGAAAACTTGTACCACAAAAGATCGCATCAAGAACAAACACAAAAAAAAGACATCTTTCAGAAACATAAATACCAAAATCCAAAACCCAGAAGTCCCATGAACAGTCAGCATAACCACAACGCTTTAACAAACCAAAGCAGCGCTGCGTATTTCAAAGATGTGAAAACTGAAGAAGCCTTCAGTAACCAAGACCAGAAGCTAGTGGAAACAATCAATTTGTGACAACTTTTTTCGGACAAAAAAATACCACAGAGCAAATCCGCTTCTGCAACGATCGCAAACCCAGTACAACTGATGAATGGAACAACAATGAACACATCAAAATGACTTAACTAGCCTCACAGTGTCCTGAAAAAAAGAAAAAATTTGTACCACAAAAGATCGAAAACTTGTACCACAAAAGATCGCATCAAGAACAAACACAAAAAAGACATCTTTCAGAAACATAAATACCAAAATTCAAAACCCAGAAGTCCCATGAACAGTCAACATATCCACAACGCATTAACAAACCAAAGCAGCGCTGCGTAATTCAAAGATGTGCAAACTGAAGAAGCCTTCAGTAACCAAGACCAGAAGCTAGTGGAAACTACCAATTTGTGACGACAACTTTTTTCGGACAAAAAATACCACAGAGGAAATCCGCTTCTGCAACGATTGCTAACCCAGTAGAATTGATGACTGGAACAACAATGAACTCATCAAGACTTCTTAGCTAGCGACACACTGTCCTGGAAAATGAATAAACTTGTACCACAAAAAGTCGCAACAAGAACAAACACAAAAAAAGACATATTTCAGAAACATAAATACCAAAAACCAAAACCCAGAATTCCCATGAACAGTCAGCATACCTACAACGCATTAACAAACCAAAGCAGCGCTGCGTATTTCAAAGATGTCAAAAATGAAGAAGCATTCAGTAACCAAGACCAGAAGCAAGTGGAAACTACCAATTTGTGACGACAACTTTTTTCGGACAAAAAATCACCACAGCGCAAATCCACTTCTGCACCGATCGCTAAATCAGTAGAATTGAGGATTGGGACAACAACGAACACATCAAGATCTCTTAACTAGCCACACACTGTCCTCAAAAATGAAAAAAAAATTGTACCACAAAAATCGCATCAAGGCTGAACACAAAAAAAAGATATATTCCAGAAACATAAAGAACAAAATCAAAAACATTGTACTCCCATGAATTTTCAGCTTACCCACAACGCATTAACAAACCAAAGAAGCAGCGCTATGTCTTTTAAAGATGTCAAAACTGAAGAAGCATTCAGTAACCAAGACCAGAAGCTGGTGGAAACTACCAATCTGTGACGACAACTTTTTTCGGACAAAAAACACCACAGAGCAAATCCGCTTGTGCAAAGATCACTAACCTAGTAGAATTGATGAATGGAACAACAATAAACACATCAAAATGACTTAACAAGCCACACAGTGTCCTGAAAAATGAAAAAAATTGTACCACAAAAGATCGCATCAAGAACAAACACAAAAAAGACATATTTCAGAAACATAAATACCAAAATCCAAAACCCAGAAGTCCCATGAACAGTCAGCATACCCACAACGCATTAACAAACCAAAGCGGGCGCTGCGTATTTCAAAGATGTCAAAACTGAAGAAGCATTCAGTAACCACGTCCAGAAGCTAGTGGAAACTACCAATTTGTGACAACTTTTTTCGGACAAAAAAATACCACAGAGCAAATCCGCTTCTGCAAAGATCACTAACCTAGTAGAATTGATGAATGGAACAACAATGAACACATCAAAATGACTTAACAAGCCACACAGTGTCCTGAAATGAAAAAAATTGTACCACAAAAGATCGCATCAAGAACAAACACAATAAAAGACATATTTCAGAATCATAGAGACCAAAATCCAAAACCCAGAAATCCCATGAACAGTCAGCATACCCACAACGCATTAAAAAACGAAAAAAGCAGCGCTGCGTATTTCAAAGATGTCAAAAATGAAGAAGCATTCAGTAACCAAGAACAGAAGCTAGTGGAAACTACCAATTTGTGACAACAACTTTTTTCGGACAAAAAAAAAATCACCACAGCGCAAATCCACTTCTGCAACGATCGCTAAACCAGTAGAGTTGAGGATTGGGACTACAACGAACACATTAAGATTTCCTAACTAGCCACACACTGTCCTCAAAAATGAAAAAAAAAATTGTACCACAAAAAAAGATATGTTGCAGAAACATAAAGAACAAAATCAAAAACATTGCACTCCCATGAATTTTCAGCTTACCCACAACGCATTAACAAACCAAAGAAGCAGCGCTATGTATTTTAAAGATGTCAAAGCTGAAGAAGCATTCAGTAACCAAGACCAGAAGCTAGTGGAAACTACCAATTTGTGACGATAACTTTTTTCGGACAAAAAATATCACAGAGCAAATCCGCCGCTTCTGCAACGATCTAACCCAGTAGAACTGATGAATGGAACAACAATGAACACATCAAGATGACTTGACTAGCCACATAGTGTCCTGAAAAATGAAAAAATTTGGACTACAAAAGATCGCATCAAGAACAAACACAAAAAAGCCATATTTCAGAAACATAAATACCAAAATCTAAAACCTTGAAGTCCCATGAATAGTCAGCATACCCAAAACGCATTAACAATCGAAAAAAGCAGCGCTGCGTATTTCAAAGATGTCAAAACTGAAGAAGCATTCTGTAACCAAGACCAGAAGCTAGTGGAAACTACCAACTTCTGACAACTTTTTTGGACAAAAAATTACCACAGAGCAAATCCGCTTCTGCAACGATCGCTAACCCAGTGGAACTGATCATTGGAACAAGAATGAGCACATCAAAACGACTTAATTAGCCCCACAGTGTCCTGAAAAATGAAAAAATTTGTACCACAAAAGATCGCATCGAGAACAAACACAAAAAAAGACATCTTTCAGAATCATAGAGACCAAAATCCAAAACCCAGAAATCCCATGAACATTCAGAATACCCACAACGCATTAACAATCGAAAAAAGCAGCGCTGCGTGTTTCAAAGATGTCAAAAATGAAGAAGCATTCAGTAACCAAGACCAGAAGCTAGTGGAAACTACCAATTTGTGACGACAACTTTTTTCGGACAAAAAATCACCACAGCGCAAATCCACTTCTGCAACGATCGCTAAATCAGTAGAATTGAGGATTGGGACAACAACGAACACATCAAGATTTCTTAACTAGCCACACACTGTCCTCAAAAATGAAAAAAAAATTGTACCACAAAAATCGCATCAAGGCTGAACACAAAAAAAAAGATATATTCCAGAAACATAAAAAACAAAATCAAAAAAATTGTACTCCCATGAATTTTCAGCTTACCCACAACGCATTAATAAACCAAAGAAGCAGCGCTTTGTCTTTTAAAGATGTCAAAACTGAAGAAGCATTCAGTAACCAAGACCAGAAGCTGGTGGAAACTACCAATCTGTGACGACAACTTTTTTCGGACAAAAAACACCACAGAGCAAATCCGCTTGTGCAAAGATCACTAACCTAGTAGAATTGATGAATGGAACAACATTGAACACATCAAAATGACTTAACAAGCCACACAGTGTCCTGAAAAATGAAAAAAATTGTACCACAAAAGATCGCATCAAGAACAAACACAAAAAAGACATATTTCAGAAACATAAATACCAAAATCCAAAACTCAGAAGTCCCATGAACAGTCAGCATACCCACAACGCATTAACAAACCAAAGCGGGCGCTGCGTATTTCAAAGATGTCAAAACTGAAGAAGCATTCAGTAACCACGTCCAGAAGCTAGTGGAAACTACCAATTTGTGACAACTTTTTTCGGACAAAAAAATACCACAGAGCAAATCCGCTTCTGCAAAGATCACTAACCTAGTAGAATTGATGAATGGAACAACAATGAACACATCAAAATGACTTAACAAGCCACACAGTGTCCTGAAAATGAAAAAAATTGTACCACAAAAGATCGCATCAAGAACAAACACAATAAGAGACATATTTCAGAATCATAGAGACCAAAATCCAAAACCCAGAAATCCCATGAACAGTCAGCATACCCACAACGCATTAATAAACAAAAAAAGCAGCGCTGCGTATTTCAAAGATGTCAAAAATGAAGAAGCATTCAGTAACCAAGAACAGAAGCTAGTGGAAAGTACCAATTTGTGACAACAACTTTTTTCGGACAAAAAAAAATCACCACAGCGCAAATCCACTTCTGCAACGATCGCTAAACCAGTAGAGTTGAGGATTGGGACTACAACGAACACATTAAGATTTCCTAACTATCCACACACTGTCCTCAAAAATGAAAAAAAGTTGTACCACAAAAAAAGATATGTTGCAGAAACAAAAAGAACAAAATCAAAAACATTGCACTCCCATGAATTGTCAGCTTACCCACAACGCATTAACAAACCAAAGAAGCAGCGCTATGTATTTTAAAGATGTCAAAGCTGAAGAAGCATTCAGTAACCAAGACCAGAAGCTAGTGGAAACTACCAATTTGTGACGACAACTTTTTTCGGACAAAAAATATCACAGAGCAAATCCGCTTCTGCAACGATCTAACCCAAAAGAACTGATGAATGGAACAACAATGAACACATCAAGATGACTTGACTAGCCACATAGTGTCCTGAAAAAAGAAAAAATTTGTACCACAAAAGATCGCATCGAGAACAAACACAAAAAAAGACAACTTTCAGAATCATAGAGACCAAAATCCAAAACCCAGTAATCCCATGAACAGTCAGCATACCCAAAACGCATTAACAATCGAAAAAAGCAGCGCTGCGTATTTCAAAGATGTCAAAACTGAAGAAGCATTCAGTAACCAAGACCAGAAGCTAGTGGAAACTACCAACTTCTGACAACTTTTTTGGACAAAAAAATACCACAGAGCAAATCCGCTTCTGCAAAGATCACTAACCTAGTAGAATTGATGAATGGAACAACAATGAACACATCAAAATGACTTAACAAGCCACAAAGTGTCCTGAAAATGAAAAAAATTGTACCACAAAAGATCGCATCAAGAACAAACACAAAAAAGACATATTTCAGAATCATAGAGACCAAACTCCAAAACCCAGAAATCCCATGAACAGTCAGCATACCCACAACGCATTAATAAACGAAAAAGCAGCGCTGCGTATTTCAAAGATGTCAAAAATGAAGAAGCATTCAGTAACCAAGACCAGAAGCTAGTGGAAACTACCAACTTGTGACAACTTTTTTTGGACAAAAAAATACCACAGAGCAAATCCGCTTCTGCAACGATCTAACCCAGTAGAACTGATGAATGGAACAACAATGAACACATCCAGATGACTTGACTAGCCACATAGTGTCCTGAAAAAAGAAAAAATTTGTACCACAAAAGATCGCATCGAGAACAAACACAAAAAAAGACAACTTTCAGAATCATAGAGACCAAAATCCAAAACCCAGTAATCCCATGAACAGTCAGCATACCCAAAACGCATTAACAATCGAAGAAAGCAGCGCTGCGTATTTCAAAGATGTCAAAACTGAAGAAGCATTCAGTAACCAAGACCAGAAGCTAGTGGAAACTACCAACTTCTGACAACTTTTTTGGACAAAAAAATACCACAGAGCAATTCCGCTTCTACAACGATCACTAACCCAGTAGAAATGATGAATGGAACAGCAATGAGCACATCAAAATGACTTAACTAGCCACACAGTGTCCTGAAAAATGAAAAAATTTGTACCACAAAAGATCGCATCGAGAACAAACACAAAAAAGACATATTTCAGAATCATAGAGACCAAAATCCAAAACCCAGAAATCCCATGAACAGTCAGCATACCCACAGCGCATTAATAAACGAAAAAGCAGCGCTGCGTATTTCAAAGATGTCAAAAATGA
Source organism: Symsagittifera roscoffensis (assembly GCF_963678635.1). Classification (NCBI taxonomy): domain Eukaryota; kingdom Metazoa; phylum Xenacoelomorpha; order Acoela; family Convolutidae; genus Symsagittifera; species Symsagittifera roscoffensis. The sequence continues at coordinate 44,498,342 of NC_087069.1, read as the reverse complement.
AGAAGCATTCAGTAACCAAGAACAGAAGCTAGTGGAAACTACCAATTTGTGACAACAACTTTTTTCGGACAAAAAAAAATCACCACAGCGCAAATCCACTTCTGCAACGATCGCTAAACCAGTAGAGTTGAGGATTGGGACTACAACGAACACATTAAGATTTCCTAACTAGCCACACACTGTCCTCAAAAATGAAAAAAAAATTGTACCACAAAAAAAAGATATGTTGCAGAAACAAAAAGAACAAAATCAAAAACATTGCACTCCCATGAATCGTCAGCTTACCCACAACGCATAAACAAACCAAAGAAGCAGCGCTATGTATTTTAAAGATGTCAAAGCTGAAGAAGCATTCAGTAACCAAGACCAGAAGCTAGTGGAAACTACCAATTTGTGACCACAACTTTTTTCGGACAAAAAATATCACAGAGCAAATCCGCTTCTGCTACGATCTAACCCAGAAGAACTGATGAATGTAACAACAATGAACACATCAAGATATAGTGTCCTGAAAAATGAAAAAATTTGTACCACAAAAGATCGCATCGAGAACAAACACAAAAAAAGACAACTTTCAGAATCATAGAGACCAAAATCCAAAACCCAGTAATCCCATGAACAGTCAGCATACCCAAAACGCATTAACAATCGAAAAAAGCAGCGCTGCGTATTTCAAAGATGTCAAAACTGAAGAAGCATTCAGTAACCAAGACCAGAAGCTAGTGGAAACTACCAACTTCTGACAACTTTTTTGGACAAAAAAATACCACAGAGCAAATCCGCTTCTGCAACGATCGCTAACCCAGTAGAATTGAGGATTGGGACAACAACGAACACATCAAGATTTCCTAACTAGACACACACTGTCCTCAAAAATGAAAAAAAAAATGTACCACAAAAAAAGACATCTTTCAGAAACATAAAGACCAAAATCAAAAACTTAGTACTCCCATGAACCGTCAGCAATTCTACAACGTATTGAGAACCCAAAAAAACTCGCTGTGTATTTCAAAGATGTCAAAACTGAAGAAACATGCAGTAGCCAAGACCAGAAGCTAGTGGAATCTACCAATTTGTGACAACTTTTTTTCGGACAAAAAATTACCACAGAGCAAATCTGCTTCTGCAACGATCGCTAACCGAGTCGAACTGATGAATGGAACAGCAATGAGCACATCAAAATGACTTAATTAGCCACACAGTGTCCTGAAAAATGAAAACATTTGTACCACAAAAGATCGCATCGAGAACAAACACAAAAAAAAGACAACTTTCAGAATCATAGAGACCAAAATCCAAAACCCAGTAATCCCATGAACAGTCAGCATACCCACAACGAATTAACAATCGAAAAAAGCAGCGCTGCGTGTTTCAAAGATGTCAAAAATGAAGAAGCATTCAGTAACCAAGACCAGAAGCTAGTGGAAACTACCAATTTGTGACGACAACTTTTTCGGACAAAAAATCACCACAGCGCAAATCCACTTCTACAACGATCGCTAAACCAGTAGAATTGAGGATTGGGACAACAACGAACACATCAAGATTTCCTAACTAGACACACACTGTCCTCAAAAATGAAAAAAAAATGTACCACAAAAAAAGATATATTGCAGGAACATAAAGAACAAAATCAAAAACATTGCACTCCCATGAATTGTCAGCTTACCCACAACACATTAACAAACCAAAGAAGCAGCGCTATGTATTTCAAAGATGTCAAAACTGAAGAAGCATTCAGTAACCAAGACCAGAAGCTAGTGGAAACTACCAATTTGTGACGACAAGTTTCTTCGGACAAAAAATCACCACAGCGCAAATCCGCTTCTGCAACGATCGCTAACCCAGTAGAATTGATCATTGGAACAAGAATGAACTAATCAAGACTTCTTAACTAGCCACACACTGTCATGGAAAATGAAAAAAATTGTACCACAAAAAATCGCATCAAGGGTGAACACAAAAAAAGACATATTTCAGAAACATAAATACCAAAATCCAAAACCCAGAAGTCCCATGAACAGTCAGCATACCCAAAATGCATTAACAATCGAAAAAAGCAGCGCTGCGTATTTCAAAGATGTCAAAACTGAAGAAGCATTCAGTAACCAAGACCAGAAGCTAGTGGAAACTACCAACTTGTGACAACTTTTTTTGGACAAAAAAATACCACAGAGCAATTCCGCTTCTACAACGATCACTAACCCAGTAGAAATGATGAATGGAACAGCAATGAGCACATCAAAATGACTAGACTAGCCACACAGTGTCCTGAAAAATGAAAAAATTTGTACCACAAAAGATCGCATCGAGAACAAACACAAAAAAGACATCTTTCAGAACCATAGAGACCAAAATCCAAAACCCAGAAATCCCATGAACAGTCAGCATACCCACAACGCATTAACAATCGAAAAAAGCAGCGCTGCGTATTTCAAAGATGTCAAAAATGAAGAAGCTTTCAGTAACCAAGACCAGAAGCTAGTGGAAACTACCAATTTGTGACGACAACTTTTTTCGGACAAAAAATCACCACAGCGCAAATCCACTTCTGCAGCGATCGCTAAACCAGTAGAATTGAGGATTGGGAAAACAACGACCACATCAAGGTTTCCTAATTAGCCACACACTGTCCTCAAAAATGAAAAAAAAAATCTCATCAAGGCTCAACACAAAAAAAGATATATTTCAGAAACATAAAGAACAAAATCAAAAACATTGTACTCCCATGAATTTTCAGCTTACCCACAACGCATTAACAAACCAAAGAAGCAGCGCTATGTATTTTAAAGATGTCAAAGCTGAAGAAGCATTCAGTAACCAAGACCAGAAGCTAGTGGAAACTACCAATTTGTGACGACAACTTTTTTCGGACAAAAAATACCACAGAGCAAATCCGCTTCTGCAAAAATCGCTAACCCAGTAGAACTCATGAATGGAACAACAATGAGCACATCAAGATGATTTAACTAGCCACACAGTGTCCTGAAAAATGAGAAAATTTTTACCACAAAAGATCGCATCAAGAACGAACACAAAAAAGACATCTTTCAGAAACATAAAGAGCAAAAACAAAAAAAAAGTACTCCTATGAACTGTCAGCAAAACCACAACGCATTAAAAACCCAAAAAAATATCGCTGTGTATTTCAAAGATGTCAAAACTGAAGAAACATTCAGTAGCCAAGACCAGAAGCTAGTGGAAACTACCAATTTGTGACGACAACTTTTTTCGGACAAAAAATACCACAGAGCAAATCCGCTTCTGCAACGATCGCTAACCCAGTAGAACTCATGAATGGAACAACATTGAGCACATCAAAATGACTTAACTAGCCACACAGTGTCCTGAAAAATGAAAAAATTTGTACCACAAAAAGTCGCATCAAGAACAAACACAAAAAAAGACATATTTCAGACACATAAATACCAAATCCAAAACCCAGAAGTCCCATGAACAGTCAGCATACCCACAACGCATTAACAAACCAAAGCAGCGCTGCGTATTTCAAAGATGTCAAAACTGAAGAAGCATTCAGTAACCAAGACCAGAAGCTAGTGGAAACTACCAACTTCTGACAACTTTTTTGGACAAAAAAATACCACAGAGCAAATCCGCTTCTGCAAAGATCACTAACCTAGTAGAATTGATGAATGGAACAACAATGAACACATCAAAATGACTTAACAAGCCACACAGTGTCCTGAAAATGAAAAAAATTGTACCACAAAAGATCGCATCGAGAACAAACACAAAAAAGACATCTTTCAGAACCATAGAGACCAAAATCCAAAACCAAGAAATCCCATGAACAGTCAGCATACCCACAACGCATTAACAATCGAAAAAAGCAGCGCTGCGTATTTCAAAGATGTCAAAACTGAAGAAGCATTCAGTAACCAAGACCAGAAGCCAGTGGAAACTACCAATTTGTGACGACAACTTTTTTCGGACAAAAAATACCACAGAGCAAATCCGCTTCTGCAACGATCGCTAACCCAGTAGAACTCATGAATGGAACAACAATGAGCGCATCAAAATGACTTAACTAGCCACACAGTGTCCTGAAAAATGAAAAAATTTGTACCACAAAAAGTCGCATCAAGAACAAACACAAAAAAAGACATATTTCAGACACATAAATACCAAATCCAAAACCCAGAAGTCCCATGAACAGTCAGCATACCCACAACGCATTAACAAACCAAAGCAGCGCTGCGTATTTCAAAGATGTCAAAACTGAAGAAGCATTCAGTAACCAAGACCAGAAGCTAGTGGTAACTACCAACTTCTGACAACTTTTTTGGACAAAAAAATACCACAGAGCAAATCCGCTTCTGCAAAGATCACTAACCTAGTAGAATTGATGAATGGAACAACAATGAACACATCAAAATGACTTAACAAGCCACACAGTGTCCTGAAAATGAAAAAAATTGTACCACAAAAATCGCATCAAGGCTGAACACAAAAAAAGATATATTTCAGAAACATAAAGAACAAAATCAAAAACATTGTACTCCCATGAATTTTCAGCTTACCCACAACGCATTAGCAAACCAAAGAAGCAGCGCTATGTGTTCCATAGATGTCAAAACTGAAGAAGCATTCAGTAACCAAGACCAGAAGCTAGTGGAAACTACCAATTTGTGACGACAACTTTTTTCGGACAAAAAATACCACAGAGCAAATCCGCTTCTGCAACGATCGCTAACCCAGTAGAACTCATGAATGGAACAACAATGAGCACATCAAAATGACTTAACTAGCCACACAGTGTCCTGGAAAATGAAAAAATTTGTACCACAAAAAGTCGCATCAAGAACAAACACAAAAAAAGACAACTTTCAGAATCATAGAGACCAAAATCCGAAACCCAGAAATCCCATGAACATTCAGCATACCCACAACGCATTAACAATCGAAAAAAGCAGCGCTGCGTATTTCAAAGATGTCAAAACTGAAGAAGCATTCAGTAACCAAGACCAGAAGCTAGTGGAAACTACCAACTTGTGACAATTTTTCGGACAAAAAAATACCACAGAGCAAATCCGCTTCAGCAAAAATCACTAACCCAGTAGAACTGATGAATGTAACAACAATGAACATATCAAAAAGACTTAACTAGCCACACAGTGTCCTGAAAAATGAGAAAATTTGTACCACAAAAGATCGCATCAAGAACAAACACAAAAAAGACATCTTTCAGAACCATAGAGACCAAAATCCAAAACCCAGAAATCCCATGAACATTCAGCATACCCACAACGCATTAACAATCGAAAAAAGCAGCGCTGCGTATTTCAAAGATGTCAAAACTGAAGAAGCATTCAGTAACCAAGACCAGAAGCTAGTGGAAACTACCAACTTGTGACAACTTTTTTTGGACAAAAAAATACCACAGAGCAAATCCGCTTCTACAACGATCGCTAACCCAGTAGAACTGATGAATGGAACAGCAATGAGCACATCAAAATGACCTAACTAGCCACACACTGTCCCGAAACATGAAAAAATTTGTACCACAAAAAGTCGCATCAAGAACAAACACAAAAAAAGACAACTTTCAGAATCATAGAGACCAAAATCCGAAACCCAGAAATCCCATGAACATTCAGCATACCCACAACGCATTAACAATCGAAAAAAGCAGCGCTGCGTATTTCAAAGATGTCAAAACTGAAGAAGCATTCAGTAACCAAGACCAGAAGCTAGTGGAAACTACCAACTTGTGACAATTTTTCGGACAAAAAAATACCACAGAGCAAATCCGCTTCAGCAAAAATCACTAACCCAGTAGAACTGATGAATGTAACAACAATGAACATATCAAAAAGACTTAACTAGCCACACAGTGTCCTGAAAAATGAGAAAATTTGTACCACAAAAGATCGCATCAAGAACAAACACAAAAAAGACATCTTTCAGAACCATAGAGACCAAAATCCAAAACCCAGAAATCCCATGAACATTCAGCATACCCACAACGCATTAACAATCGAAAAAAGCAGCGCTGCGTATTTCAAAGATGTCAAAACTGAAGAAGCATTCAGTAACCAAGACCAGAAGCTAGTGGAAACTACCAACTTGTGACAACTTTTTTTGGACAAAAAAATACCACAGAGCAAATCCGCTTCTACAACGATCGCTAACCCAGTAGAACTGATGAATGGAACAGCAATGAGCACATCAAAATGACCTAACTAGCCACACACTGTCCCGAAACATGAAAAAATTTGTACCACAAAAGATCGCATCGAGAACAAACACAAAAAAGACATCTTTCAGAACCATAGAGACCAAAATCCAAAACCCAGAAATCCCATGAACAGTCAGCATACCCACAACGCATTAACAATCGAAAAAAGCAGCGCTGCGTATTTCAAAGATGTCAAAAATGAAGAAGCTTTCAGTAACCAAGACCAGAAGCTAGTGGAAACTACCAATTTGTGACGACATTTTTTTTTGGACAAAAAATCACCACAGCGCAAATCCACTTCTGCAACGATCGCTAAACCAGTAGAATTGAGGATTGGGACAACAACGACCACATCAAGGTTTCCTAACTAGCCACACACTGTCCTCAAAAATGAAAAAAAAATTGTACCACAAAAATCGCATCAAGGCTGAACACAAAAAAAGATATATTTCAGAAACATAAAGAACAAAATCAAAAACATTGTACTCCCATGAATTTTCAGCTTACCCACAACGCATTAACAAGCCAAAGAAGCAGCGCTATGTATTCCATAGATGTCAAAACTGAAGAAGCATTCAGTAACCAAGACCAGAAGCTAGTGGAAGCTACCAATTTGTGACGACAACTTTTTTCGGACAAAAAATACCACAGAGCAAATCCGCTTCTGCAACGATCGCTAACCCAGTAGAACTCATGAATGGAACAACAATGAGCACATCAAAATGACTTAACTAGCCACACAGTGTCCTGAAAAATGAAAAAATTTGTACCACAAAAAGTCGCATCAAGAACAAACACAAAAAAAGACATATTTCAGACACATAAATACCAAATCCAAAACCCAGAAGTCCCATGAACAGTCAGCATACCCACAACGCATTAACAAACCAAAGCAGCGCTGCGTATTTCAAAGATGTCAAAACTGAAGAAGCACTCAGTAACCAAGACCAGAAGCTAGTGGAAACTACCAATTTGTGACAATTTTTCGGACAAAAAAATACCACAGAGCAAATCCGCTTCAGCAAAGATCACTAACCCAGTAGAACTGATGAATGTAACAACAATGAACATATCAAAAAGACTTAACTAGCCACACAGTGTCCTGAAAAATGAGAAAATTTGTACCACAAAAGATCGCATCAAGAACAAACACAAAAAAAAACATATTTCAGAATCATAAATACCAAAGTCCAAAACCCAGAAATCCTATGAAAAGTCAGCATACCCAAAACGCATTAACAAACAAAAAAAGTAGCGCTGCGTATTTCAAAGATGTCAAAAATGAAGAAGCATTCAGTAACCAAGACCAGAAGCTAGTGGAAACTACCAATTTGGGACGACAACTTTTTTCGGAAAAACAAAATCACCACAGCGCAAATCCACTTCTGCAACGATCGCTAAACCAGTAGAATTGAGGATTGGGACAACAACGAACACATCAAGATTTCCTAACTAGCCACACACTGTCCTCAAAAATGAAAAAAAAAATTTACCACAAAAATAGCATCAAGGCTGAACACAAAAAAAGATATATTTCAGAAATATAAAGAACAAAATCAAAAACATTGTACTCCCATGAATTGTCAGCTTACCCACAACGCATTAACAAACCAAAGAAGCAGCGCTATGTATTTCAAAGATGTCAAAACTGAAGAAGCATTCAGTAACCAAGACCAGAAGCTAGTGGAAACTACCAATTTGTGACGACAACTTTTTTCGGACAAAAAATATCACAGAGCAAATCCGCTTCTGCAACGATCGCTAACCCAGTAGAACTGATGAATGGAACATTAATGAACACATCAATATGACTTAACTAGCCACACAGTGTCCTGAAAAAGGAAAAAAAATTGTACCACAAAAGATCGCATCAAGAACAAACACAAAAAAGCCATATTTCAGAAACATAAATACCAAAATCCAAAACCCAGAAATCCCATGAACAGTCAGCATACCCACAACGCATTAACAAACCAAAGCAGCGCTGCGTAATTCAAAGATGTCAAAACTGAAGAAGCATTCAGTAACCAAGACCAGGAGCTAGTGGAAACTACCAATTTGTGACAACTTTTTTCGGACAAAAAAATACCACAGAGCAAATCCGCTTCTGCGACGATCGCTAACCCAGTAGAACTGATGAATGGAACAACAATGAGCACATCAAAATGACTTAACTAGCCATTAACAAACCAAAGAAGCAACGTTCTGTATTTCAAAGATGTCAAAACTGAAGAAACATTCAGTAGCCAAGACCAGAAGCTAGTGGAAACTACCAATTTGTGACAACTTTTTTCGGACAAAAAAATACCACAGAGCAAATCCGCTTCTGCGACGATCGCTAACAATGAGCACATCAAAAAGACTTAACTAGCCACACAGTGTCCTGAAAAATGAAAAAAATTGTACAACAAAAAATCGCATCAATGATGAACACAAAAAAAGACATATTTCAGAAACATAAATACCAAAATCCAAAACCCAGAAATCCCATGAACAATAAGCAGACCAAAAATGCATTAACAAACCAAAAACGCAGCGCTGCCTATTTCAAAGATGTCAAAAATGAAGAAGCATTCAGTAACCAAGACCAGAAGCTGGTGGAAACTACCAATTTGTGACGAATTTTTTCGGACAAAAAATCACCACAGCGCAAATCCACTTCTGCAACGATCGCTAAACAAGTAGAATTGAGGATTGGGATAACAAAGAACACATCAAGATTTCTTAACTAGCTACACACTGTCCTCAAAAGTGAAAAAAAAAATTGTACCACAAAAATCGCATCAAGGCTGAACACAAAAAAAAGATATATTTCAGAAACATAAAGAACAAAATCAAAAACATTGTACTCCCATGAATTTTTAGCTTACCCACAACGCATTAACAAGCCAAAGAAGCAGCGCTATGTATTCCATAGATGTCAAAACTGAAGAAGCATTCAGTAACCAAGACCAGAAGCTAGTGGAAGCTACCAATTTGTGACGACAACTTTTTTCGGACAAAAAATACCACAGAGCAAATCCGCTTCTGCAACGATCGCTAACCCAGTAGAACTCATGAATGGAACAACAATGAGCACATCAAAATGACTTAACTAGCCATTAACAAACCAAAGAAGCAACGTTCTGTATTTCAAAGATGTCAAAACTGAAGAAACATTCAGTAGCCAAGACCAGAAGCTAGTGGAAACTACCAATTTGTGACAACTTTTTTCGGACAAAAAAATACCACAGAGCAAATCCGCTTCTGCGACGATCGCTAACCCAGTAGATCTGATGAATGGAACAACAATGAGCACATCAAAAAGACTTAACTAGCCACACAGTGTCCTGAAAAATGAAAAAAATTGTACAACAAAAAATCGCATCAATGATGAACACAAAAAAAGACATATTTCAGAAACATAAATACCAAAATCCAAAACCCAGAAATCCCATGAACAATAAGCAGACCAAAAATGCATTAACAAACCAAAAACGCAGCGCTGCCTATTTCAAAGATGTCAAAAATGAAGAAGCATTCAGTAACCAAGACCAGAAGCTGGTGGAAACTACCAATTTGTGACGAATTTTTTCGGACAAAAAATCACCACAGCGCAAATCCACTTCTGCAACGATCGCTAAACAAGTAGAATTGAGGATTGGGATAACAAAGAACACATCAAGATTTCTTAACTAGCTACACACTGTCCTCAAAAGTGAAAAAAAAAATTGTACCACAAAAATCGCATCAAGGCTGAACACAAAAAAAAGATATATTTCAGAAACATAAAGAACAAAATCAAAAACATTGTACTCCCATGAATTTTTAGCTTACCCACAACGCATTAACAAGCCAAAGAAGCAGCGCTATGTATTCCATAGATGTCAAAACTGAAGAAGCATTCAGTAACCAAGACCAGAAGCTAGTGGAAGCTACCAATTTGTGACGACAACTTTTTTCGGACAAAAAATACCACAGAGCAAATCCGCTTCTGCAACGATCGCTAACCCAGTAGAACTCATGAATGGAACAACAATGAGCACATCAAAATGACTTAACTAGCCATTAACAAACCAAAGAAGCAACGTTCTGTATTTCAAAGATGTCAAAACTGAAGAAACATTCAGTAGCCAAGACCAGAAGCTAGTGGAAACTACCAATTTGTGACGACAATTTTTTTCGGACAAAAAAATACCACAGAGCAAATCCGCTTCTGCAACGATCGCTAACCCAGTAGAACTGATGAATGGAATAACAAGGAACACATCAAGACGACTTAACTAGCCACACATTATCCTGAAAAATGAAAAAATTTGTACCACAAAAGATCGCATCAAGAACAAACACAAAAAAAGACATCTTTCAGAATCATAGAGAGCAAAATCCAAAACCTAGAAGTCCCATGAAAATTCAGCATACCCACAACGCATTAACAAACAAAAAAAGCAGCGCTGCGTTTTTCAAAGATGTCAAAACTGAAGAAGCATTCAGTAACCAAGACCAGAAGCTAGAGGAAACTACCAATTTGTGACGACAACTTTTTTCGGACAAAAAATCACGACTGCGCAAATCCATTTCTGCAACGATCGCTAAACCAGTAGAATTGAGGCTGGGAACAACAACGAACACATCAGGATTTCTTAACTAGCCACACACTGTCCTGAAAAATGAAAAAAATTGTACCACAAAAGATCGGATCAAGAACGAACACAAAAAAAGACATTTTTCAGAAACATAACGACCAAAATCAAAAACTTAGTACTCCCATGAACCGTCAGCATACCCACAACGCTTCAACACAGTAACAACCCAAAAAAACTGTCGCTGTATTTTTTGGATGTCAAAACTGAAGAAACATTCAGTAGCCGAGACCAGAAGCTAGTGGAAACTACCAATTTGTGACGACAAGTTTTTTTCGGACAAAAAATCACCACAGCACAAATCAGCTTCTGCAAGGATCGCTAATCTAGTAGAATTAATGATTGGAACAACAATGAACTCATCAAGATTTCTTAACCAGCCACACACTGTCCTGGAAAATGAAAAAATTTGTAACACAAAAAATCGCATCAAGGATGAATACAAAAACGACATAATTCAGAAACAAAAATACCAAAATCAAGAAATTAGTACTCCCATGAACTGTCAGCAAACCCAGAACGCATTAAAAATCCAAAAAATGTCGCTGTGTATTTCAAAGATGTCAAAACTGAGGAAATATTCAGTAGCCAAGACCAGAAGCTAGTGGAAACTACCAATTTGTGAGGACAACTTTCTTCGGACAAAAAATCACCACAGCGCAAATCTGCTTCTGCAACGATCGCTAACCCACTAGATTCGATGAATGGAACAGCAATGAACACATCAAGATGACTAAACTAGCCACACATTGTCCTAAAAAATGAAAAAAAATTGTACCACAAAAGATCGGATCCAGAACGAACACAAATGAAGACATCTTTCAGAAACGTAAAGACCAAAATCAAAACCCAGAAGTCGCATGAACAGTCAGCAAACCCACAACGCATTAACAAACGAAAAGCAGCGCTGCGTTTTTCAAAGATGTCAAAACTGAAGAAGCATTCAGTAACAAAGACCAGAAGCTAGTGGAAACTACCAAGTTTTGACGACAACTTTTTTCGGACAAAAAATCATCACAGCGCAAATCCACTTCTGCAACGATCGCTAAACCAGTAGAATCGAGGATTGGAACAACAACGAACAAATCAAAGTTTCTTAACTAGCCACACACTGTCCTGAAAAATGAAAAAATTTGTAACACAAAAGATCGGATCAAGAACGAACACAAAAAAAGACATCTTTCAGTATCATAAAGACCAAAAATCAAAAACTTAGTACTCCCATGAACCGTCAGCAAACCCAAAACGCATTAACATATTAACAACCCAAAAAAAATGTCGCTGTATTTTTTGGTTGTCAAAACTGAAGAAACATTCAGTAGACGAGACTAGAAGCTAGTGGAAACTACCAATTTGTGACGACAACTTTTTTCGGACAAAAAATCACCAGAGCACAAACCCGCTGCTCTAACGATCGCTAACCCAGTAGAATTAATGATTGGAACAACAGTGAACTCATCAAGACTTCTTAACTAGCCACACACTGTCCTGGAAAATGAAAAAATTTGTACCACAAAAGATCGCATCAAGGATAAACACAAAAAATGACATATTTCAGAAACATCAAGACCAAATTATAAACTTAGTATTCCCATGAACTGTAAGCAAACCCTCAACGCATTAACAATCCAAAAAAAGTCGCTGTGTATTTCAAAGATGTGAAAACTGAAGAAACATTCAGTAGCCGAGACCAGAAGCTAGTGGAAACTACCAATTTGTGACGACAATTTTTTCGGACAAAAAATCACCAGAGCACAAATCCGCTTCTGCAACGATCGCTAAAACAGTAGAATTAATGATTGGAACAACCTTGAACTCATCAAGACTTCTTAACCAGCCACACACTGTCCTAGAAATTGAAAAAACTTGTACCACAAAAATTCGCATCAAGGATGAACACAAAAAAAGACATATTTCAGAAACATAAACACCAAAATCCAAACCCCAGAACTCCCATGAACAGTCAGCATAACCACAACGCATTAACAAACCAGAAAAACAGCGCTGCGTATTTCAAAGATGTCAAAACTGAAGAAGCAAAAGAAAAAATGAAAACCACATTTCAGAACAACAACAAAAGCAACAACGAAACAACAACAGCAACAACAACTAAAGCACCAACGACAACAACTACAGCAACGACGACAACAACAGCAGCAACAACATTCAAAACAAGGATCATCCGAATGGTGATACTCCCAATTGAATTCATCAATTGTACTACGAGATACTTATGAAAATGTATAACGAGTTATTAAAAAACCAGACCCGTAACATCTAAAATTGACAAAAACAACCGACTAAAACTGTTTTAACAGCATAGCGTATAACAACCACATCAATACTTTTATATCTTACGCTTAATATTAAAGTTTTATCATCCAATCTCCAATGTACACTGAGTTATCAAATCTGTTATCGAGCTCTTCAACTCTTATTAAAGTTTCTCTAACAAATCTGAAATAAATTTTCCTGCATACTCATCAAATCAAGCAAAATGGGGTATTGCGAGAAAGCTCTTCTCAAGAACAAACGGATGGTACTACTTCTACTTGATTCCATCAATTTTTTGACGATTTGTTGTTAAAAGACTGATGTGTACCCCATTAAAAAAAAAAGACGTGTAACAACAAAAATTGACTAAAAAACCTGAATAAACCTATTTTAACCCTACTCCTGATTATAACATCATAAACATTGTTGTGTTCTACGCCTAAGCCCAAAGTTTTACCATCCTAGCTTCATAAAACAAGGAGTTATCACATCTTTTATCGAGCCCTTCAAGTGGTTTAAACGTTTCTCTAATAAATATGCCTATATTTTTCCTAAATACTTAACAAAACAAACAAACTTGGGTACTAGGAGAAAACCCTGCTCAAGAGCGAACTAATGATATTCCTTATACTTAAATCCACCATCTCTACGAAACGTTCTTCCTAAAAAACTGATGTGTACTCAATAAAAAAAAGTCATGTAACAAGAAAAAGGACTTTAACAAAAAATGACCGAAAAAAATTACTGAAAACTTTTTAACAGTAAAATATGATGATAAAATCATCAAAAATGTTGTACTTAACCTCAATATTTTATCATCCTAGCTTCGATATACAATGAGTTATCACATCTTTTATCGAGCTCTTCAAGTGGTTTTAACGTTTCTCTAATAAATATGCATATACTTTTACTAAATACTTAAGAAAACAAACAAACTCGGGTACAAGGAAAAAGCCCTGCTCAAGACCGAGCTATTGATACCCCTTCCACTTAAATTTGTCATCTCTACGACGAGTTCTTCTTAAAAAACTGATGTATACTCATTAATAAAAAAAAGTATTGTAACAAAAAAAAATTTCGAAAAAAAGTTTAACTGAAAACGTTTAACTGTAAAGCTCATAATAACATCATCAATATTGTTTGAACTTTACGCTTAACCTCAAAGTTTAATCATCCTAGCTTCAATTTACAAGAAGATATCGCATCTTTCATCGAGCCCTTCAACTGGTTTTAACGTTTCTCTAATAAATATGCATATCTTTTTCCTAAATACTTTCCAAAACAAATACACTCGGGTACTAGGAGAAAGCCCTGCTCAAGAGCCAACTAATGATATTACTCCCATTTAAATCCGTCATCTCTACAAAACATTTTTCAGAAAAAACTGATGTATACTCATTAAAAAAAAATTGACCAAAAAACCTGACTAAAATTATTTTAACCGTACTCATGATGCTAACATCATGAAAGCTGGTATAATCTACCCTTAACCTCGAAGTTGTATTATCCTAGCTGCAATATACATAGAGTTCAAGGCATGGTACCATTTAAGGATAGTCAACTAGCATGGAGGTCATCACGAAAAAAATTCAAAGACCGGTCGAAACAAGCAAAAATGGGTACTGGAAAACAGTATAACACACCACTAACTGACTGATAGCTTTTATTATCAAACAGGTCACAAAAGCAACATTTTTATAATATGCACTACTTATAATTCTGTTTTTATGAAAAAAAAAACACTTTTGAGTCGATTAAGCACAAAAAGCGCCTACCCTAAGTGCTTGGTTGAAAAACATGTACAAAGAAAAAACTGTGTAAACGCCAGTTTTTAATCATCCAAAGGTTCATTTCGATCATATATAAATGTTTTCAGATGACAAACGCCTTTGAATGCAAAAATTCAGATCGTATTCCGCTGACTATCATGGACAAGTTACGCATAAACTAAAGCTTTGGGTTTATCTTTTAAAAAAAAAAGAACTAAACCAATTTTTAATGCTTACAGCACAATTTAATGTGCTTCACTGCTAAACCTGCTTCTGAAGTCGCTCCGAGAGCTACCTCATGTGCTCAAACTGAAAGTTTGTTCAGATTTAATTGTAAAATTCAATGTGTTATTTTGCTACTGTGCATAATTTTTTTTGTTTTTGGTACGGCTTCCCAAATAGGTTTTTTTAGAAACTAAAACTACAATAGGTTCATCGTAATCACTAGCTTACTCTGTTTTTCAACAACACAATTGAGCTTCTAATTACCTTGCAATCCTCAGTAAAAAGGAAAACTTCAAAGACACGAGGAAAAACTCAGAATTGGTATAAAAGTCAATTTTCGCAAAAGTTGCGATTAGTCGAAAGCATCTTTTTCTCTCTAATTTGGCAAAAAAGTGCTTTGGAGTGCTTTAGAGAGCTCTAGCCATTGTCTTTTGAGTGAAACTACAATCAAATCAAGTTCAATTTGACTCATAAATTTATGAGGCCTAGAAAAAAAGTATTGATAACAGAATGACTGGCAGCAGAAAAAAGATCATTTCTCTACGGAATTTTATTGGATTTCAAACAAATTGTTATGGTTGAGCTTCTCTTGAGCTACAAATTTAATATAGTACCATTTCAGAGCTTAAAGTTTCATTTTCTTGTTACGTCCTAAAAGAAAACATTGTGACTAGGACAAAAAATTGGCTATTTGTTAGCCTTTTGTTCATCCCTGTATAAAAAACTTCTTTTTTGATTTTCTTTGTCTGTGAATGAATTGCAGGAAACCACATAAAAATGAAAAGAATGAGAAAATTTAAGAACATTGAACAAACAATGAGAACTCCGGGATTATTATGATGACTTGAGCGGTCAGGATTTGAGATTTAGGTAAAAGCGAGGTTTTAGGCATTAATTATATATTATTACAGCTATAGTTGTTGCTGGTCGCTGGAAGAATCGATTGGTGATTGTTGTATACTTGATCAGTATGAATAATTTGGTGATATTTACAATATTATATATTAATCAAACAGCAAAATTTCCTTTAGAAACAATCCACATATAAATAGTGTTAACTATTTCTCTTGGATAATGTTTGATATTACGGCTCAATGACATCATGATTTGCTAAGATCATAACACAATTACTCATAAAAACAATTTTACTGTTTTTGATTTTTCACTGGTCGAACAAACCACTGATCAGTTGGTCTAAGACAATGTCGATGAAAATGACATGGCTGCTTCGGTTTTTAGACAATCTTCTCTGTCTCTGGATGTTAGAATAACTGCTATCAAACCTTGAGTTGGTTTTTTTCTTCTTTTTCTTCAGTAGTCGGCTCCTTTGGGGCTATCCTAAATGGGCCCAATCTTCGTCGTTGGTGATGATGGCTGTTAGAAGAAGTCAGATCCATGCAAAACTCCTCAAAATTGCCAGGAGTTAATGAATTAGAATATCCGTATTCTTGTTTTTGTCTTCTTCCGCATGAATTCGTATCGCTTTGATGGCAATCCCACACTCCTGTAATCAAATGATGACTTGAGATAATTGTAAAAGTGAGGTTTTAAGCATTAATTATATATTATTACAGCTATCGTTGTTGGTGGTAGCTGGACTAATCGGTTAGTGATTGTTGTATACCTGATCAGTATGAACAATTTGGTGATATTTACGGTATTATATAAAAATCAAACAGCAAAATTTCCATTAGAAACAATCCACGATTAAAAAGTGATAATTATTTCTCCTGGATAATGTTTGATATTACAGTTCACTGACATCATGATATTCTAAGATTATGACAATTATCTCATTTCAAAGTGAAAAAACTTTTGAAACCGTTTTTTTTGGCCTAAATTCTCAAAAAAGGAGATAAATCATGAGTATCACTTGATAAATGGATGGTCAAACCTGTTTTTTTTTCCCAAAGACGAATATTGCGTCAGTTATTCAGAGTTGATCCAAAGAGAATTGTTGTGGCTAGAAATTTGTTTTTTTTTCAATTCTGTTTTGCAAAAATTGTTAAATTATTCTTAAGAAACCCTCATCCTAACCTAACCTAACCCCAACCCTACCCCGAGTCATTTTCGGAGAAGAAGAACTGTGTGGCTCCGACCTTCGAGATTTCAGTTTTACTCGTCGTAAGCTAACAATTTGTGACGATTAAAACTGAGCAAAAACGCTGGTTTTAAAACCTCGTTTTTGATGAGCAATGTGTTTTAAATTCAGCAAAAGCACTCTTAATTACTTTAAATTCGATTAAAAACAAGTTTTAACATTATTCTGAACATCTTGCCTTTTATGAAAAAATGGTTATCATACAATTTTCATATATGCAAATTGTATGATAACTGTTTTTTTAGCTTAAAAATAAATTTTCGTTTTTGTTGAGCATTGTCCTTTAGATTGAAGGAAAGCACTCTTAAATAATTTTAATTTGTTTATGAACAAGTTTGAACAATTTCTGAAAATCTTGCATTCCATGAAAAAATGGTTATCATTTAATTTTCATATATGGAAATTGTATGATAACCATTTTTTTTTCAAATTAAATTAACGTAGTTATTTTTCATCACCAGACTGGTGTATTTGGTTCAAATAGCCGGAGAAACTTGATTGAATCTTTTTTCAATGGTTTTTTGAAATTGTATGAAAATTGTATGATTAGCATGCTTCCATACATTTGATGCAGGCAATTGTATGATAAGCTTTTTCGCTGTGGGGAAATTTGAAATAAGCATTCTCGGTTCATGGAGGTCAACCCGGGGTCACATTACCTTTCCAGGCTTTTTTGTTGGTTTAATCGGTTTTCTTTATAAGACCGCTCAAAAACAGCTCAAAAACCGCTCAAATCTTGCTTGAAAAACCGTTCAAAAATCACCGCAAGAAATTTTAAGCAAGATTTGAGTGGTTTGAGCGGTTTTTCCAAAAAAACTGCCCAAACCGCTCAAATCTTGCTGAAAAACCGCTCAAACCGCTCATATCTTGAGCGGTTTTTGAGCGGGATCTCGAACCAGGATAAGGTACAGGTCTGCTCGTCACGCTATCTTTTTTCGGCCGGATAGATTCGTGCAACTTCTTATTCTAACACCAATCTTAATCTTTCTCTTATATTTCCTAGTTTCAATAAATCTAGTGTATTTTGGTTTATGCGAGTTAGTTTCCAGAAGGAGAACAACTGTATTCTAAGTTTAATTCAAATTGCTCTGGTGCTGAAACTACAACTAGTTTAAGCTTTTACAAATAAGTGTAAAGGTTAGAGATGGAATATGATTGGTTAGTTAGGAATATTTTATTTGAATAGAGAATTAGATTTATAACCAATTACAAATTTTAGTCTAGAACTGGTTCCATAGTGCTATGTAATTCCACGATTTGGTCCGAATGTACATGATTGCCGCTAGTCAAAAAATACTTCAGAAAACAAATGTTTATCAGCAGTTTTATTAGTTTTATTGGACCAAGTTAACGTCCTCCCCGCCCTCCCCCTCAAAGCCATTGGGGGGAAGGATGTTAACTTGGTTCTAAGATGGGATTTTCAGCCCATCAGAATTGAGCATTTTACATGCAGCGCTGCGCTTAGCAAATTTAATTTAAAGCGCTGGGGTGGAGGATTTTAACTTGGTCTATCTTGGGATGTGAAGGGGGGAAAGGGGGGGAAGGGGGGAATTTGATTCGAGTGACAAAATTCGAGTGACAAAAAATAATTGATGATGACTAAGCTTTTTCAAACATACTCAAATACATCATAATCACTTGACAATTTTAAAAATCTACACGCAGAGGCGTGAATAACACAACTACGTTATAATAAGTAAGAATACGTGTATAAGTATGCCAATTTTAGTGAATGGTAAAACGAATGCTGCAATACTGCACAAGCCGGTATGAACATTCTCATTTTCCTTGTATTATGTTAAGACTTTCCTGATATAAACTTCTGATGCGATTAAATTATGTAGTACGTCGTAATAAGGCCTCGCTTTGATCGAAGCTGAGTTCGAAGTTGTGGCGAATCAGATACGCATGAATTACGAAACTGAGATTTAAAGTAAACGAAAATTTAAAATTTACACTGAATGCAAAGAAAAACTTGGTTTGATTTTTGACCATATGAGAAAATGATGAAACGGAACCTCGAACTCGATCTAAAAATGTCCTTTTTTCACTGATTTTGCTGAGATATGAAGCATAATTTGTGAGTTTGTTTTATTCTTTTGTAATTTAGCCAGTTGTTGACGACAAGGTGACATTTTTGTCAAATAATTTTTACCTTTTGATTTCAATATTGATCTGTTTAGTGGTTTTTTTCTGGAGAACGAAAAAATTTCAAAGCATTTTGAACATATGAAAAAAGTGTATTGAATAAAAACTAATCAAATAAAGCATCGTCCAGTTAAATGTATTCTGCTAGTTAAATCAATAAAAATCTATTTCTGCACTTCAAAAATTATTATGCAAATCACTGTTTAAAATGGGTCAAAAAAGTTTCAGATAAACAATAACCAATGGAAAAAAGCGGAAAAAAACGCAACTTGATTTACTCCAAGAAAAATGAAAAAAAAATAGCTTCTTTCAGAAAAAATCAGAGCCCTTTGATGGTTTTTGGATCTAAATTCAACATCATTGGGTTTAATTCATTTGTTCTCTACTAAGTTTTTTTTTCATTAAAAAATTATAGACAAAAATGCATCTTCCAATGCAACCCCGCACCAGAGTTCCATAGATAAAAATCGGTTATAATGGACAATTGTTGTCTAAAATGTTGTCATTATTATCCATTATTGTTGCAATTTTAGACCAGAAAACCGATTATATTGTCATTATAATCAATTGTTTTGGTAGATCTAAGCCTACTCAAATTAACCCCCAAACCTTACTTCGCTCAAACGCCCCCACTCTCCTACCTTCATCCCTACGCCCAGCCCCATGTTGAAGTGCTTACCATTGAAGGAGAACGGGGAGGGGGGTTTCTTAGTGTGAACAACACCTATTTACCCCCATTCTCCATTTTAAGATAGAGGGATGTTAAACTAAGGTAGGGGTGGGGGTAGCCTGGTAAACTGGGAGGGGGAGGGGGCGGATGGTAAACTGACGAGAGGTAAACTGTGGGGGGGGGGGGGGGGGGGGGGTAAAGTGGGGAAGGGGGGTTGCTAAAAGAGGCGATGGAGCTGACGTAGTATAGAAAAAGTGGAGAAAACTTAAATAAATAAAATCTGATGTGAAAAGTAAAATTTTTTAAAACGTAATATGTAGCAGCTGCACGAAACAGGAAATCAGCTAACTTTGAAAAAAAATTGCAAAAGTCATAATTTCTTCTCAAAAAATACATTATAATCGATTTTAAAAAATAATGATTAAAAAAATGTTATGGTTATAATTTATTTTTTTAGTTTATAATCTTTAATAATGGATTATAATGTTTCAGCAAATATCAAGATTATAATCCATTTTTATTGGATTATAATCAATTATAATGGATTATATTGATATAAAAAATATCGGAAATATAATCCATTTTTGATGGATTATAATCGATTATTTTTGTAATTTTATAGATACTGACTATAAAATGACAATGTAATAGATTGTTATCCATGGAATTTCAGTGCAGACCTCAATAATGCAACTTCCAATTTAGAACCCATCCTAACTAAGAAGCCGCTTTTCGCAAAACTGTAAGGTCAGTCAGCCAAAAATGGATATATCAAAATAGTACAAAGGGGAACCCTTTGGGTCGGCAGGGGGTCGAATCCCTGAGCGAGAGGGCAAAGCGCCCCCCCCCCCCCCTAAATCAGCTACTGCTGTAAGAATACATTTGATTCAAATGAGTTACTGTGTTCATAA
Organism: Symsagittifera roscoffensis; assembly: GCF_963678635.1. NCBI lineage: Eukaryota > Metazoa > Xenacoelomorpha > Acoela > Convolutidae > Symsagittifera > Symsagittifera roscoffensis. The sequence continues at coordinate 44,477,423 of NC_087069.1, read as the reverse complement.
GGCAAAGTTTGCCCGAATAACGCTAACAGATTGTCTTAAAATGACATTCAAATAGGGGTAGGAAGTCTTAAAAAGTTTTCTCCTTTTTGTCAATAAATTTTCTTAAAAGTTTTCCTAATACAAGTTTGTGCTGTGTTGTGTCAAAATGTTTTCCATAATTGGAGGCCAAAACAATTTACTGGGTTTTTTTTTTCATTTTTGATTTGAAGATTAAAACTTTTTTTTCGAAGTCAATGTAAAGTTTTTTGTTTTACTCGGTACCTCGTCAATTGACTCATGTTTATCATTGTCAATTTACTCAAATGTTAAAGATTGTCAATTTACTTAAAAGTTAAAGATTGTCAATTTATTCAGGTTATTAATTTACTCAAAATTCAACTATTCTCAGTTTACTCAACTCAATACTACTCGTTTTGTAAGCGTTTTTGCAGGAATTGAGATTTTCATGATTCACTCATAATAACACTTTATTGATAGACCAAACAAAATTTCCGGCGGCTGCTACTTGTCTTTTTTCGCTGCACTTCGACCAGTTTTGGTCTCAGACTGTTCGGTTTGATCTGTAGATTTCTTCGCACCTTCAGCGGCCGTGGAAGTCGGTTTTTTGGTTCCATCGTCTTCGTTATTAGCCTCGGATTGCATAGTTTGAACAGTAGATTTCTTCGGGTCATCGGCTGCATAAGTTGGTTGCTCGGTTGCTTTGTCTTCATTTTCAGAGTTTTCTTCTTCCGAGAAGGCTTCGGATTCTTCGGCGTAGTCACTTTGACCTTCATCTTCTTCGTCTTTTTTCGTTTCTTTGTCTTCTTTTTTTTCGTCCTCTTCTTTTTCTTCTTCTTCGTCTTCGTTTTCTTCTTTTTCACCTTCTTCTTCTTCCTCCTCTTTTTCTTCTTCTTCTTCTTCTTTCTCTTTTTCTTCTTCTTCTTTTTCTTCTTCTTCTTCTTCTTCTTCTTTCTCTTCTTCTTCCTCTTCTTCTTCTTCTTCTTCTTCTTCCTTTTCTTCTTCTTCTTCATCTTCTTCTTTTTCTTCTTCCTCTTCTTCTTCTTCTTCTTCTTCTTCTTCTTTCTCTTCTTCTTCATCTTCTTCTTCTTCCTCTTCTTCTTTCTCTTCTTCTTCTTGTTCTTCTTCTGCTTTTTCGGCTTCCTCTTCTTCTCTGTCTTCTTCTTCCTGCCTTTCTTCTTCCTCTTCTTGTTTTTTCTTCCGTTCTTCGGCTTCTTTCTCAAGATCTACTTTTGGTTTGTGCCCATATTGCAGCAGCTGATGTTTTTCGTCGTCGTCCAGAAACATAGACTTTCTCCGACCATTATTGGGGTTCAGCTTCGCCCAACACTTCAGTGGCGCGAGCCAGCAACAAATGACTAAGATCAAGGAAAAAAGAATTCCGGCAAACATCATCCAAAGACAGTACCCTGGTCGACTTCCATCTTTGGGGCTGGTAACAAAACCCACTGCAAGAAGAACCGTCGCGATGATGATGAGTAATAGCTGTACTATTGCCAAAGCTCCAACGATGATCCAGTTTGATGGAACGTCTTGGCAGAAAAACACTATAAAAAGTGCCATTATTGGAATGCCTATTATCATAGCAATAATCAACATTATTTCCCCGACCAGAGCTGCAGTGTAATTATGTTTCAGTTGATCGCCAATAAATTTCGTATAAGTTATGCAATCGGCAGCATCTTTTTCGCAAAAAACCCAAAAGCCACCAGTGTTTTCCCGGCCATCAACATAGACTTCGTTCAAGTTGCCGAAAGTTATGAAGAGCATCACTGCTCCGGCGAGGACCAGGCAAACTGTCTCCCAGTAGCACATATTTACAGCAGATCCTAAAACACAATCCTATTTTGTGAAACCAGTACAATTTCTGTACTGCCCGCATCCAGTTTCAAGCGGTAATAATCGATTATATTACGATTTTAGTACCAGTCTTACTTAATAATCGATTTTAATCTCTTTTTTTTAAGAGCAAATTATAATTAATCATAACACATTATAATCGATGATAATCAATTTTTTATTCGTCCATTTTTTGTTACAATTCTAATCAACTATTATTGATTATAATCCATTATTTTTATTCAAATTTCTAATTCATTAGTGTTGCATAAAAATCCATTATAGTCGATTATAATTGATTATAATCCCTTTTGTTTGTCCATTTTGTCTTCGAAATTGCATCTTAATTGCTTATATTTTATGCTTTTTGTAGACGTTGGTTCCTATGAAAAATGAGAAAAATATTTATAAAATTTTCCAATCGATTCAAATTTTTACTGTTTTTTTTTTCATTTCTTCCTCATTAGAGTTGTTTTTTGCTGCATATTTTCAGTGTTTTAACTACCAAAACATCAGCAAAATGATTTAGCTTCATGATTGATTCGGAAGATTTATTTTTCATCTACCGCGGAAATCTTTCCACTAACATGAAAAGATCTCTATGAAACTTTTGTTTCGAGGTAAAACTTTGTGTTCATATGAGCCAAAGTGTTCAAGAGATCAAAAAAAATAACCCATAAGATATAATTTGAAAACCGTTTTGAATTGACAAAATTTTGGCAAAATAAGAGATTATAATCCATTATAATCGTTTATAATTGATTCTAAGGGTTGTTTGTAAGAACTATAATCAAATATAAACGATGATAAGAGATTATAATCTCCTGGAAAATATCATGATTAAAATCAATTATAAATCCTTTAAAGTTCTAAGTTTGGTTATTATAATCATTTTTTTTTCGTTTTAATCGATTATTTACGTCTAAACTTGTATGTGGGTGTACTAAACCATTTCTTTAAAATAATCGTTCAAAAAACATACTGATTAAACTCTGTAAGGATATCTGAATTTAGGTTTTTCATATCTACATTTCAGATCTGAAACAGGATATGACACTTAAAATGATGCTTGGAGATTTAAAGAATGAGTTCTTTCAAATTTACATGAAATCCTATTTTTCATTGTCAATTAAGATCTGAGAAAATCTATTTGAGATCTAGTTTTTAGGTAAGAAAAAAAGTTCGTGCAAATCACAAATCCACAACCAAGCCTAATCTTACTCGTATATTTCCTAGTCTGAATAGATCTAGCGATATACTGGTATATTTCGAAGTTAAAAGAGAGAAGAAAGCAAATGATGTTAATCTTTATTCTCAATTTTCTGAAATACTAGGGTTTCGGGTTTACAATTTACAGTGAAATTTAGTCATGACTTACGATTGGTTAGTTATGGACATTTCACATTGAGGTGTTTTAAAAAAAAATTTGTATAATTAGTGTCAAACTGGTTCCACCCATCAGGGGTCTAAAAAATTTTCAAAATTCTGAGTCTTTCGGTACACTAGTGTTTCTGAGTTCTTGAGAAAATAGCTTGTCTGTGCTTGCTAAATACATAAGACGATGAGGAAGTATCGTGAATCCAGAGAGATGAAAATTATGTGCAGAAAACTTATAATAGGGAGTCGATTTCATAATACAGAGCGAGACTAAGTTCATTCTCACTATACATAAGCAATCGACTGAGTAACGGAAAAAATGGTTAACTTTTCTGAGAGAAATGTCTATTGAAAACGACGCGTATGTAGAATTTCACATCGCGAGGGTCATTTGTCTGTTACAATGGCTTGTTTTTCGTCGTTGCTAGCTAAATAGTGTATATCCAGAGAAGGTTTAGACTGCGGTAAGCAAAACTAATGGATTCCATTCCGGAATTGAAACGTCGTCGAGTGGTCCTCTCCCTTTTGCTGCACGTGAAGCATACTCTGGGAAATCTTTCACAAAATTGTTTCTGCATTTTATTTTTTCAGATTCATTTATGAATTAATTACTTGTTTTCGCACTGAAGCCACTCTTAGCAAAAATAAAGAGCGGTGTTCTAATGGTGAGTAAGCTCGGTTGAAGAGGCCGACTATAAAGCATGCTCAAGACGTCCTGCTGTTGGGTTTTGTCAGTTGTGGGAGTATACCTGGGATGTGTTCATCGAGTAAAAGGTTCTATTGATTAAATTTTTTCTTTTCTGTATAGTTGCAGTTTTTTTTCAGTGGTATTTTGTGGCTGTGACCATTTGTTCAAACTAGACTATGCGATATTAGTGTTAATTTGGAAATTACTAAAATTTCATGTGGTCTTTATTAAAAATCGGTTTTCGGTTCCACAAAATTATTTTATCCAGATCAATCTGTTCGTGGAATTTTCCTGTGCATGTTGGTAGTGCGTTGGTGTTAATTAAGCTGAAATGGTTATCTATGCTTTTTTTTAGGGTTTTCCCAACCGGGTTAAGGAAAAATTTGAAAGCTGTGAAATTCAATTATTTACTAAAAAACTGTCATGCTAAATTATAAAGGGTTTTAAACAGTTCATACAAAAGGGGGCGAATTGAGGGACGGTTTGGAGAGAAATAGAAAGCTCACACATAAAATGAAATTATATCTGTAATTAGGAGTTGCACTTGTATAATTTATTGAATTGTATTACAAATTTACTGCAATGAAATTATTTAAAAAAATTTTAATTATAAATTTTTTTGAACATAAACGCATTAAGTTAGCGCCATCTGACTTATCGATAAAAATAATTTTTTTCTATTTGATTTTCGTACTTTAGAAGCAATTGAAGGAATCTAGAAGAAAAACAAAGAATCATTTCAAAACAAAATGATGAAAGGGAAATCTTTTTGGAATTAATTAGTTGTTAGAAAAATTTAGTAAGAAAAATTAGTAGCGAAAGAAGTTGATTCTGAAAGGAGTTCAGCGCGCGAGTAATAGATTTTTTTTCCGTTTCTAGTAGAGGCAAAAAAGCTCAAGTGCCTTGACAGTTTTTATTTCTTCGTCCAGGATTTTAAACTTGTGCCCTAAACAAAGTTTAATGTTGGTTTTTCTACAGTGTTGATAAATTCATGTGCAATTTTTTTATCATGGGTACAGTTTTTGATCGATGGGTTTGTTAACTGGGCAAAAAAACTACATTTGCTGGACGGGACCATGATTGCGGGACATTAGAACTGTGCAGGTTAGTGCTTTAATTGCAAAAAAGTAAAAGTGTTGTGGATTTTGAATTGATAAACATTTAACGATGATGTGTTGGCGAAAGTTGTGTAAAATGTCTTGAATAAAACGGTAGTAGTTGTGAGTGTGTCTTTGATTAGTTTTTAACATCAATTGGTGTGTACAGTTCACCTCTCGTTCCTTCGGTAAAAGAAAATTGAAAGCTACTTGGATTTTGCCAAAACGAAGCTATGAAAAACGAAAAACACAATTACAGTTTTTTTTACAATAACTTGAAATTTGCGGATAGCAGCTCACAACCGTCTTTCAAATGTCCAATAATGCAGAGCCACTACAAATGAAAATGAACCCATACCTTATGGGTGGATCATCAATTATATTAAATAAAGATTTTCTGGTTTTCAAAGGAACAGAACCGGTTAATTAAATGCAGTAACAACATAACTAATTTTAGGTTTAGATCTAGAGTTTGGAACGCTCAAAACTGGATTTATTGACGTACAGTTAAGCACAAATCAAACTCGATGAAGCAACCAAAAAAAAACTTTTGTTTTCACTAACAGAAAAAAAATCCGATTGGAAAATTTTTTAACAACAAAACTCAAATTAGTTCGATTATAAAAAAAACATGAGAAAAAAACCAAACGAAACAATAAAACAACAAGCTGTAAGTGTAGAAACAAGGGTACGAAAATCATACTCATTAGGTCCACATGATTACAAAATCACAACAATGACAGAAATTTGTATGATGACTTTCACACCAATTAGGGAAAGTAGCAATTAAGAAAAGAGCATAGCATCATTCATCATTTTGCAATCCCGATATGTTTTTTTAGCAAACTTGTAGACAAACTAGAGCAAGCAGAAAGCTCGATGAAATTAGAAGAAACAGAATACTTACATTTTCAAAATGTTTCAGAAAAATTCAAACTATTACACAGGCTATAAGCAAAATAAAAGACTCTGCAAATGAACTAACAGAAAAAGAGACACGTGCATTCAAAATTTACAAGAAAAAAAAACGAATTTCCAAAGGAAAAACCTCATCAAAAAAATGTAATAAAAAATCCTTGAAGAATAAACTCATACTATAAACGCAAAATAGTTAGACTCCTTCCAATAGGCCCAACAGTCAGTATCGAAACAATTCTTCAAAATCAAACTCATATAGAATTATTTATTCTAATTACAGCAGAAATCGATCACATCGAAAATACTTTTAACAGAAACTACCCAAATGGCCGTTTTAGAAACTACTCACATAATTGCAAAAGACATCATTCAAACGCTCATTCTAGAGATACGTCAAAAAAGGAATTAATAAAAGAAATAAAAATTATAGATTACGAGAGAATTCTACTAACTATACGTGTAGAAGTGATAGTTATAAGTGAACATTTAAAAAGTTTTTAGAACAACCAAATTAAAGTTACTATTCAAAAAGTTGAAACCGAACATACCAAAATCGCAGAAGTAACAGCTCAAAAATATCATCAACAACATAACTAAGACCGAAAAACTCTGAAACGTTCACTGAGTCCCCGGGGTTGAAACAAATTAGACCCAGTATTAGAAATCAAATGAAATTCTTTATAATAGCTCGCGTGAAGACAGCAATACAAAAATCACACTAATGATTGAATAATTTGCTAGATATCAAAATTGAATTTGAACTATCTATTCAACCTAATAGTTATCGAAATGATCAACCAGATAGAAACGCCAATAAACTCAAGAAAACTGAAAAAAAAACCAATACAACATATATTCTGAACCAGAAAACATCTCACGAAACTACTAAAAGTTAAAAAAAACGTGAACATTAAATACTAAACAATCAAAAAATGACAAAAAACGCACAAAAAGATCAACAAGAAAGTTTTTTGAATGTTGTCACTAACTCCATTGCCTAGAAATAGATTTTTTTTACTTGAATCAGGCGCAGAACATAACATCGTAGATGTAGATACATGGATTGAAATTAAATTTTTGAATTCATCCCTGACACTTCATGAGACAACAAGTGAGTTAGCAACAGGACACGAATTTACAAAAATCTGAAAAAATCGAAAATAAATTTTAACCAACTAAAACAAATAAAAACCACAAAGTTTTAACTGAAAATTTTACAGATGCTTTTCACTTCACAAAGAAAAAATAAAAAAAGTCGGAGTTCTATTTTTTGATTGAAAAACACAAAAAAAATCTATCACAAATACAAGTGAAAAGAAAATAATTGAAACCATTAATTGGATACATCTTTTACTTCCCAATTATTTATTTTCATCATTCCAACAGAAAACAAAGTTCGCAAAACTATATGCGTCTGATCTTTAACTCCGTCCGATTCCGAAATTTTTTTTGCGAAATAGAAGAGTAAACACCATATTCAATTTATTTTGTCAATAATTAATTAATCAAGATATTCGATTCAAGATAAATAATTAATCAAGATATTTGTCTATAATTAATATAAAATTGCCTATAAACAACAAAATCAGTGACACAAAGTGAAAGTAGATTACTTAACAAAAACAACAGGCTTTGATCTTAGTTTAAAAAATTCAGAACAAAAAATCATCGCTCATTTTTTCAGCATTCGCAAAAAAATCAGGAGGAAGTTGCACTATTAGCATATTTATTATCAAAAAATTCCAATGTACAAGCCACCTCAAAAATTTGTAGACGAAAAATCCATTCTCCTTTAAATATAACATTACATTTTTTTTTCTTTCAACAAGCCTGGTGCAAGCAGTTTTTCGATATATTTACAAAATAGAAAGATTCAATAATTAGTCTTCTAAAAATTCTTGAAAAACCCGAAACAACAAAAAAAGGAAAGCAAAACTAAACCCATTTATCATGTTAGCAAAAGGAGAATCACCAAATATAATACTCGAAGCTCCGTACCTAAGTTCACTCAGTAATAAAACAAAAAGTGTATATGGCCAATTGAATCGATTTAAGGAAAACTCACTAAGATAAAAGGACAAATCTATACCAATGGCGACATGAATAGTGCATATAATCAAACGCGTCCAGGTGAGCAATCACGAGAATTAACAAAAATTGTTATAGGAATTTAACAGTACGAATTTAAAAGGTGATTGATTATAGTATCGCTAGGACCAGCAGCTTTCGCAAATTCTATGAATCAAAATTCACAATAAGAGAAACTGAAGGCAGCCCCAGAGAAGTCACAGTTTCTCTAACATGAGTTAAATTTTTTCATGAGTTATAATGGAAGAAAAATACTATTAGATTTCACAATCAGAGAAATTGAAAGGAACCCCAGATAAATCATTTTTTTTCTTCAACGTGTTACATTTTTTATGAGATATAATGTGAGGAAAAACTGTAACACTTTTCAGATCTAGAGTAGATGCAATCATAGAATTACAACCACTGTCAAATAAAAAGAAAACACAAGAATCACATGGCATGCTAATTTTTTTGAAGAAATTTTCTTATAGAATATTCAAATGTTTCTCGGACAATTTGACAAAACCTTGCGACAAAAATTGAATTCAAATGGACAATTGAACACCATAAACGATTTGAGGATTTTCAAAACTTTATTAGTGAATAAACAACAAATACAATTCCAGACCCTAATCAACCATTCAATGCTATGTGTGACTCATCCAACTTTGGAGTAGGCGCATCTTTTTACAGTCACATCGAGGAACAAACAAAAAGAATCTCATAACTCACTGTTGTTCATTAAGCAGAATTAAGAATCTCTACATTAAAGGGAGAATGCACAGCCATCATATACACAATCAAATCATATGAAATTTTATTTCTCCTGAATCAAAACATCCAACATTCTTTTTAACAGACGATAAACCAATATTATGTTTTTTTAGTCAAAAGTCCAGCCCATATGATAGAGTATATAGATTGCAGTGGGTCTTAAAAAGTTTAACAATCTTCATACATTTTGAACAACTGGGAAAAAGTTGCCCTTCTAGACAAATAGTAGAAACACACCAGCAGAATAATTAACACGAAAAACTATTTTGAAGTTCTACAAAATAACAGTTTTTTTTTCAGAAATTGAAACGCCACCTTAATTAGAATACAAACATGCAGTACAACAGGTTCGGACAGGTAAAAAATTAATAACTTAGAATTGTTTCTTCTTTATCTAGAATGTCAAAACAACGCCTACGAAGGTGCAAACACATTCAAATCTATCCCATGAGCAGGATTGAAATTGTCTACAATAAGGTCTACGAACTAAGAGTTCCTATCAAAAATAATCCTTCAACGCATTCAGAAAATTAGTTTTGTGTCTACCAAGCACACTCCAACTGACAACTGAAACACTTCAGAAGTATCAAAATTAGACCCCGTTATCAGACAAAGAAAATGAAATACACAAACATCAAAAAAAAATGTCGAAACCGATATCATTTTATAATGAAATTTTATTTCCGAAAATTCATTAATATATCCCTAAAAGAAAAAACAAATAACTTTGATTATCATTACCCCAATATGCAAGTACCCTGTTTACCAATAAGTTTAGTTTTTGTAGCTTTTCATCGAATGTAAAAGACAATTTGGTTCAAGAGAAAACTTCAGATAATTTTATACAGTTTTTTTACTGACCAAATTAGTCATTTTAAAACTTAGTATTTTTTAAGACTGTCGTGCGTGTCAATTCAATGAAATTTTCTCACATCGAAAACAAACAGCAGAAAAACACGACTTTAAGCGACAAAATTAGTTTTTCAATCTCACTTGACACTAACGGCCCAATATCACCATCCTCTAAGGGCAATTCATATGTTTTGGTAATCATCGACGGTATTACACAATATGCAGCTTTACACCTAGTTCTGCACTCCAACGCTTCTGATGCATAAGCGACACTCTATGAACATTGAATATATTAGCTTGAATTACCCGATATTTTGTATCAGTTAATGGATCTGAAGTTACAAGCAATCAAAATATAACCTTAAGCCACATAAAAACATCAAACACAAGTCAACGTTTTTACTAGCTTCATGGAAAAAAGGACTAGTTGAAGGCATGAATCGCTTTTACAAGAATATTCAACAAGTATTACATGTAATATAAACGAAAAGACAAAAACACAAGGAATAGTCAACAGATCCAACTTTTTATACTAGCATACTTTTTAGAAGTTGTCTCAAACTGTAGTTTATCAGTATTCAAAATGGCTTTCAACTAACAGTCTCGTACACCAATAATGTTTACAGCAAATGCGTCTAAAATTCCTCAAACAATTTGCAAACCCTGAAAAAATTCAATATGTTAAAAATTACCACCTCATACACACAAGGACGATCATTTCCATCACTCACGACTTTTAAAATTAGCTTCTCGTACTCATACTATATGGATCCTAATTAGAAACAAAAACCGAATGAAGTATACCAAAAAAAAGCAGAAAATTATAACAAAGAAAAAACATTCAATCACAAACAAACTCTCGCTTCACACCAGTTTTGAACCTAAGATTTGGAGCATTTGCATCAAAAACCAATTTTTTTAATCTTGAAAAAAAAACATGGAACAAATTTATACCACTCCACAAAGACCATACCAAGTTACTGAAAAACCAACTGATATTAAATATACCTATTGACCCGAATCAAAAAGGAAATTAAGCAATATTAAAGTAATCTCTTAACTTAGCTAATACAGTTTTTGTTTTTGAAAAATTTAAGCCACACTATTTTTCTCTGATTTCTCTGTATAGATCCGTTGAACGAAATTGACTCCTCACATCATTATTTTTTCTCAATGTTTTTCCAATCGCAACAATTGTTCACATGAATGATTCTATCATATTTTAAACTAGAACTCTAATCATAACTTTAGAACCTCCTGGTCAAAAATAAAAACAACAACTTTCATATTTGATAACAAAAAAAATATTATTTCAAGCTTTCAACCCCATGTATTAAGTCTCAGTAAAAATCAACAAACTAAATTAAACGAATACTTCTTATACTCATAAAAAAAACGAATTTAGTCTACAGTAAAATCTAAGGAGGTCAATTAGCCAAAAACAAAAATATCTAACAAAATTCCTTTAAGCAATAGACAATT